>NW_016107490.1:683089-725839 GCF_001604975.1 Cebus imitator
ACTAGGTTCCTGTGATCATTGTAATTGCATCTTGTCTGAATTTAAGAACATATATCTTAAATTCTTCAATATGAGAAATTTAAGAATGTACTTACTGGACTTTATGAATAGAAATCTAGATATTTTTGCATACAATTTAAGCTCAGTAATATAACCTATTGATTATTTGCTTTGATTTTATTTTACTATTTGACCAAAGAAAGCAAAAACATCTATGACTTCTTAGAATTATGCTATTTTAAGCTACAAATATATTACCCATTTTTTAGCCTACGTAGTCAATATGAAATCTGTCATAAGATAAAATGAAATCCTCTGTATTTTGTGGTGGTGACCTGATGGATTAGGCTTGGGTTCAGAAGACCTGGGCTGTCATCTTGGCTTAGTTCTGAGCATACTGTGTGACCTCTTGTGAATCACCTCATTTTGTTGATCTCACCTTTCTGTTGTACGAAATAAGTTAGACTAGATGAGGGCTTAATTCTTTCATGTGCATACTAATCACCAGGAGATTTCGATAAAAGGAAGATTCTGATTAGTGGGTCCAGGGTGGGGCCCAAGATTGTGCGTTTCTAACAGGCTCCCAGGTGTTGCTGATGCTACGAATCCACAGGCTGCACTTTGAGTAGCAAAGGACTGCATACATTCTTGGACAACCACAGTATTATTTGGAGATTCTATAAGCGTATCCATGAGGAAGCACGTCATAATGGCCCCAAACAGGGATCAAGCCCAGATAATCACTAAGAGAGTGTCTAGTACCTTACAGTTAGCAAAGGGCTTGCACATCCATTTAATCATCCTAGTACTTCTGAGAGGAACCTAACTCAAAAATGTTGAATCACTGGCTGAAGATCATACAGCCACATAGTCCAATATGTGGCAAAACCCAGGATCACATGTGATCCTCATCTCAGCTAGCTGTGCTCACACACAACCATGATTTCCACTGTCACATTTGTGCTCAAGCCCCCAAATGCGTGAAAGCCAAAGAAGACTTTACAGCCTAATTTCATTTTATCCACAGCCATTTATTTATTTATTTATTTATTTATTTATTTAAAGTTACCTAAATATTGACCAAATCTAATGTTTACCTGTTAGAGTTGATTTAAGACTTCTGTTTTCTTTCGCATCTTTCAACTATTTTTCTGCTGCATCCTATTCATCAAACATAGAAAAGGCCAGCATGTGCATTTCCAGTCTCAATTGCTACAGTACATGAGTTCTAGATCTTAAAGGCCAAAAAGCATCTATTTGACTAAAGAGCTATAATGCAGCCATAAAAATTATGGATCACAGAAATAAGCAATTAGTGTTATCTTCAATTGCTTTATTGGCAGTATTCACTCGTTAGAATAGAGGCAGCCGTAAAACAGATTGCAACATACTGTATAACAGCATATGGGATTTTACATTATAATGCTATTCTCTGCCAAGAAGTCATATTTTCATTTGAATGCATGGAACAGATTATCACAGGGTTTCCAGCATTAGAAGTGGATGACCCTCACATTTTTTGTAGTTGTTGTTAAAAGGCAATTCCTGAAGTTATGACTAAATCAAAATAAGTGCAATGGTGAATAGGGCTGTGTTACATGCCTGCATTCTGGGCCTTTAGAGACTGGGCATAGCATGGAGCTACAGCAGATAATAAAGTCGATCTCTAACGTGGTGGATAGAGGGAGAGTTGAGGGTTTGCCAGTCTTCCAAACCAGCTGGCGTCAATTCTGGAGAAAGCAGCTCGCCTGCCCATCTCATCATAGCTGAAGTGCCACAAAGGACACCACCAGCACAGGGGATAGAAATAAAACAATAGGAATAATAATATAAAAAGGAACAGGATCTTTATTTAATATTGAGAGATGTCTCCTTGACATCCACTCTTTCATTTTTTGCAGAATATGGATGTGGATATGTTTGTATATTGCAAATAGTGTACATACAGGCCTTCAAATATATGTACTCTACAACATGTTTTAATAGGCCAAGGTGTCAGGAATTACCCACAGGCCTTGAGTTCAAGAGATTCTCCATCCCCCCACACACTTTACACTTTTTTGTAAGTTTCAATATGGTACACCTGGAAATAGGGCTCACCGCTTACTCCCCCCATTTCAGCAGTTCAAGTTGGAAAAAAAGTAGGGAAAAGTACATCTGACAGGTTCTTTTTCCAAGATCAGCCTGTGATGTAGCAAATGAAAGGCTTTGAAAGGCAGGGTTGCTGAAAAGGAAGCTTGTGTGGTTTCAAATTAGAAGTCATATTGTTGCACTCACAGTTGATCAAATAAATATTAATCACCAAATGTATTTATGCCACTTCTCACGCAATTGCAATATATTTTAAATGTGTTTCTAAATGGTGGATAAAACACAGTGGAAGGGCAAAAAAATCTTTTTTTTATAGAACCTCAGATACAACGGAGCTAGAGGCATATGTAGTAATTTACCAGAACAAAGGAATATCTTTGAATTAGTTTCTCTGTGTGTTCCTGCTATTTTTTCAGATCTAGTAAAATCCAGATAATTTGATAAAGTCTTCAGAGTCCATGTGCAATGAAATCATGTTAAAAGTAGACTTTTATGTAACGTTTCAATGAATTCTTATATTCACCAAGTAATTTTTCTAGTCTTAGTCTGAAAATTATATAATTATTTAAAAACTTTATTTTAAAAATATTAACCTAAATGATTACAAAGGCAATAATAACATAAAACCAAGTATAACAGAGCTGCCCCTTTCTGTATCCCTCAGTTACTTGAAGTAACATTTTCACTCAATTTTCATGATACTTATGCTTAATAATCTTTTTCTTTCCTTCATAAAAAGATTGAGTGGAAAGAGTAATTAGACTTAAAATGCAAGCATTTTGCAATGTAATCCTGCCTGTGCTATTTACTAGCCCCTATGGCTTTTGTATATTGTTTAAATTCTGCTTCAGCTATCATGATTTTATTTGTTAAATTGCGTAATGACCATATAACTCACAGCCTCCTTCCAAAGTGTCCTTGAAAAAAAAAAATTTAAGTATTTCTTGAGTAGTTAGAGTAATTTCTCATGAATGGCTACCTTGTCTTATTTCTAGAGTGAAGAAAGTTTGTAGTTTTCCTGGAGCCAGACAAGGAGACTTCTTCAAAAACTCAAAATGGAAACAGGAACCAAAGTAGTGGATAGTTTACACTTTGAGAAAATGCATGCTGACAGACTGAGGGTGTTCTATCAACACATCGCATACAGTGAAACATCTGCCTTTTTGTTCAGCAGTATTTCCCCAAAAGCCAACCAGTTATCTTAATTTGGCAACTCTTGTGGTCCAGGCCTTATTATTGAGGAGACCCTATTATATAGAAACATTCAGAAGGAAGCTCTTCCTGAGGTTTGTGATAACTAACTCAAAAGACTACATATTTTGTAAACGTCGAGTATGTGAGTGTGTATGTATGCTTCACCAAAGAAGGTCTTACTGAGTCAGACAACAGTGATACCAAAAGCTAATAGAGAAAACAGTTTTTTTAAATTTATTTATCTTACCATGCAGTGATGTTGCTTAATGCAGCACTGTTCAGAACAAAACAAGAATGAATAGCATCTTGCTATATAATAACTAGTTTTTCCTTTCCTTGCAGTAAAGCATTTAAGAAAAAAAAAAAAAAAAAACCACAAGCATCTCAAATAGCCTCTGCTTTGCTGCAAAAATAGACTGTAATGAGAGTAACTCTTCCAATCAATTATGCAGCACGGTTTTAAGTGAAGAAAAAATTTCAACATACGTATCACTTCAAAATATATACAGCGTATATCTATATGTACAAACTGCGTAAATTTTGAAGGGCTACGAAGCACATATTTTGCTACACCAAAGCTCTGACTGTTAAATTGATTGCAACTAAACTATAATTTCTTTTGCTGAAAAACCAGAGCAATATGAATCTTACTGGGATTATTTAAACTTAGTGGTGTGTATATACATCTACATGTGTGTGGGTATAAATAACAGGGTTTCTACAAATTCTCTTCAGTAGGCTCAGCAGCAACTACTCTTCTCTAACTTAAATATTGCATTGAAATTGTCTCCTGTAAAAGTGACAATGCTAAACAAACATACTTCAAATTCCACAGTCTACACATGTGGACTCTGAGCCCTTCCACATAGGGGGTCACTTAGTGTTGTTCACATGTGTTTAAATACATGCAGTGTTCATTAAGAGTGTCCTCTAAGAAGATCCTTTTAAAAGAATAATTTGCCACATTAGCTACAACAATGTACCTTGGACTTTTTCTTTTCTGTACACACACAGTACACATATACATTATATATATGTGTGTGTATATATATATATATATATATATATATATTCATTTTGGCTGAATTCAGGAATGAGTCTGTGGGCTGAATGAATTGATCTGTGGCAGAGCAACAGATTGCAGCTATAGACTGCCAACAAATCACAAGCAACAGTAGGTGATGACTAATTGTAACAGGAATAAGGGAACAGAGGGAGAGGATTGTTTCAGAAAAGGTAACAGGAAAAATGATCCTTTCCAAATGAAACCAAACATTTTTTGTTTTGATATTTGTTATTGCAGAGTCACAACACCTTTACTTTTCTCCATGGTTCCTAGTGATGCTGGTCAATTTGGCAGTTTCTGAGATTTGCTAATTCTCCATCGTAAGTGGCCTTTTTTGTTCCTTTATTGCTCATTAACACTATTGTATGAGGCATCTTTGAGGTTGCTCAATGAATTATTATTTTAACAGTCTTTGAAGCAGTACAGCAAAGACTTACAGGAAACCTTGACTACAACTCCTACTTTGTGGCAATAAATAGACAACATGATCTTGGGGAGATAAAAAGGGATTTATGAAGATTTACAAAGTCTAAGAAACAGAATAGGCATGAACAATCATACCCATTTAATTTATTGATTAGAATGTTGTGATGTTTAATTATCTATTCAATCTTGCTTCTTCAGATTTTCACAAAATACCTTTTTCTAATTATCAACATACAAAAACATAAATTTGTTTATAACTAAAATTTAACCTTCTAAAACTTTATTAAATTACTGACAATTTGAGGTACTGAGGGGAATTAAACCCTGCACTAAGGTTCAAATACCTTTTCATTTGTTTTCATAAGGGACTTTTCATAAGCTTTGCTTTACTGCAATGAAAATTAACAAGATTTTCTGTGTAGTTGAGACATAAGGATTTTGTGGTTTTCTATAATTGTAGAGATTACAAAGCACATTTTATATTAATATACATAGTTTTAAATGTCACTTATTTTGTTTAAATTTAAACATTTAACTTCTGCCAATATGCGACTGTCCTTACATGTATTTCAAATTTAAGACAATGATTTTCTTAATTTGATGATATAGGCTGTTACCCCAATCTTCAGGTGATATAACCCATTTTGTCTCGCTGGTATTTTAATTCCTAAATTCTCTGCTTTCTATGAACACATTTGAACATCAGAATTCATGTCTACTTTATATTTGCATCAAACATTCTGTATCTCCCCATTATTCACGGAATAAATAAATGAGGGAAGCTAAGGACTGCTCTCCTTTCTCAAACACTGATAGATGGCCCTAAACGAAATTCTCAATAAACTCAACTCTTCCTCTGTTAGAAAAGAGCAGTTCCAGAGTATCAGGCTGAAAACTTAGACATTAAAGAAGAAACATGGAAAAGAGAAAGCATTATTTGCTGAAATAAGTATCAGAACCAAATTAGATAGCAGGAGAATGAGTAATAATGGTGAATGATGAACTACAGATCTTTGAAGCAATGTACAGGAGGTGGAGGAAGAAACTAAGGACAAATGAGATGGCACAAGGGCAACAAGAACTTAGTGAGAAGGACCAGGAATTATAATAAAAACTTAACACTTTAACAAAGAGAAGTAAAACTATAGCAGAAACCCATAAATCTCAAAGAGAAAATCAGAATTAGATTCAACATAATTTAAAATAAATCTTCCCCCTATTTTGCCAAAGATTCTGATTCTTTGATTCCAGTAAGTAGCTTATTCTAAATCCTAGTTGATTAGGGGTGTAGACCTGGAATTTCCCATCTGTTCCTGAGGATCTCGTACATATAATTGGTATGCACCTAAACCATTCTTCTGGTTTCAAACTTCAGGATATTTTGGACAAAATATATATATTAACATCTTGATAATTGAAAGTCTGCTAAAGCTATTTGTATGATCAGAAAACTGTTTGAAACTCCCAAAAGGCAAGCTGCAGACAGCTTCATGGCCCAGGTTGCAACACAGGTGCATCCCATTATCACCTGTATCCTTTACACTGAAACATGGAGAAAGGGCCTAGCAACCCGACAGCAGTAATCCACTCTGGCCAGCATTTATGTCTCAGGTGATGACAGAGATATTGTGATTAGGGAATGTCAGCACAAAAAGCCAAACACCAGTGTTAAAAACAGAATCCAGTTCATGAGGTACAACAAAAGCACTACTGGTAATTTTCAAGCATTGATAAAACTACCAACTGAAGTATATTCATTTAATCACTCAATCATTTCCTCATTCATCCATTAAACATTTATTGAACACCCCATGTTCATGTTCAAGGTATTATATAGTCCTACAGCTTTGGTGCCTTAGCAACATAATATCACACATATATTGGTGAAAATAACCCAGTACAAAACAATAACAATTATGAAACATATCACCACCTCTTTACCCCATGTTCTGGCTTGCCTGGCCTTTTATGTGGGCCATGTTTATAAGTATCTCATATATTTAAGTAATTTCAGCTTATGCACAACCATTTCACTGATAGTCAAACTATTACATGTGAGCTTCATGAAGAATTGCTCTCAAAATAAAAATATTTCTGGATATGTTATACCTTAATGTGAGTAAATAACCTCTTGACCCCACAACCAAAATATAAAAAGGCTACCATGAAAAGATTGGAATATTAGGAATAAATGGAATAGGCCCTGAATAGAGCAGAATGACAAATAGAAAACAAGGGATGACTTTGTCTAAGGTTATCCTCTCTTCTGCCACAGGAAACATAAATGAAAACATTTCAGATGTGAGTGAATTGGTTAATTTTTCCTTTAATTTGTTTTGCCCAAATTGCAAAGTGAGATTTTCCATCATTTCATGCTGTAATTTGGTCTCTAAGCCTTTCAATTCGTGATTTTATAGATTTCAACCAAATGAAGGATCTCCACTTTTGTCCTCTATTGTGTCTTTTGTTTTCTTGGTAGCACCACTCTAATTGTGCTACCAAGATGGAGATCCAGATTACACAATGTCCTGGGTATATCCTTTACTCTTTTTTCTCTAGGTTCACTACTATGCTTTTGAGGTGTTTTAACATGAACTGCATTTTCGGTTATTATATCGATTTAAATTCATACATACAAGTATTTATCACATAGATAAATACATATTAACATCTTTATACCTATATCCACAAAAATACTTTCCTCATAAAATTAACTTATCTCGAGAGTCTAGTCAGTATTATTATTTCCATGTGTTAAAATTTATTTTAAATTAGTAACTATTGGACTTTCTATCCATAAGTAAACTATGAGCACAATTTGTGGCAGATTTTGGCTAATAAGCCTCTCAACAAGTACTTAGCAAAAACCTGACTATATTAATTATTGGATGTAAAATAAAAATTAGCGATTCAGCTGTTTGTTTTCTAAAATGAGGTTGTTTCTAAATGTTAGTTGACTAAATAATTGTAAAAAAAAAAAAAAAAAAAAAAAAAAAGACCATCCCTTTGAAAGGCCCTGTAAAAACAAAACAAAACCAAGCCTCAAATGTAATCACAACAGCCAAAATTTGAACTTTGCTTTGAGTCATATGGATTTAGACAGAATAAGAGCAGAACTGAGTATTTCCTGCAAAAAATTGCCCAACCAACCCCTACTCTTCCCCATGGCCATCTCAAAATCATAGCTGGTGACCTCAAACTACAGAGAAAAGTGGGTGATGGCCTCCAGGTTGCTACTGAGAGCAGTTCTCACAGCATTCCTAGGTGTCCCCTTGCTTTTCCAGAGCGGACAGTGGCTCTTAAACCCAATTTTGTATGCATGTGGTTCCTTCCAGTTTATGCTGCAGCAGATCTGACTTCTCCACTCTAAGGAGCTGTCCTTAGCCATTGCGACCTCAGTTCCTGCAGGTGACAGTGTGGCTTTCTGCTGATTTATTAAAAATCTCCCATTTTATGGCTCTTGTGTACTCTCTGGAGTGTGATCATGTGACCAGTATAATGACAATCTGTCTCCCTGCTAACATTTCTCTACTTTGGTTATTTGTTTGATAAAGTGAGGAGCTTCCCTTTTGTTGCCCTTCATCAGAGCTTAATGTCTTTACTTTGGGATCAATATACTTTATGAATAATTTTATTTCCTTCTATTTTTATGGTCTTTTCTCCTCATTATCATACTGAGTTTATTAGCTGGTGCTGTCAGTATCTTTACCCTGTCATATGTTCCTGAGGTACAGTAAATATCACTTGTGTTGTAATTAATATGCACACCCTCTGCAGTAATTAAAGTACAGACCCCTTCAACCAGCTGAGCTTCCTACACTAATTCCACCTTATCTTCATAATGAACTTATTGTAATCTGAAACTACTACTGAATATTGTTCAGTAAGGCTAGAAGAATGAAATCTAATGAGATGCAATAATATTTGTGAACATGTTAATATAAAAAATGAATTTAATTAGTCTAAATCTAATTAAATTTCTCATACAATTAAAAGCCCCCTCCCTTCCTTCCACTTTTTAAAAACTAACAAGTTTCATACTATTGCCCTTTCAGTCATTTCTACAAAGAAGCAGACTGGACAAATGCTTTTCCCCCATAAAATACACAGAGCAAGACCTACAGAATGCAGAAATTGTGTCGTGACATAGTAGATAAATAGCTGAGTCCCTTTGAAGAGATACTATCTGAAACAGAAGACTTGCAAGAGTTTTTGAACAAACCATAAACCTGACCTTTCTAAAAATAGTGTTGAATCAATTTGCCAATTAAAACTATATTTTTAAATATTTAATGCCATATGTACATTTCAGATGCACTAAGGCACAGTCCCTGTCCCCAAGAAACTTATGTATATTTTTGAAGAGTTTTTTATTGCATATAGTTAAGATGTACAACATGATGTTTGATATACATATACATAGTGAAATGATTACTACAGTCAAGCAAATTAACATATCCATCATCTCACATAATTACTTTTTTTGTGCGTATGTGGTAAGAGCACGTAAAATCTTCCCTCTTAACAAATTTCCAGTATGCAATAGAATATTATTAACTCTAGTCCTCATGCTGCACATTAGATCACCAGACTTAATCATCCTACATCACTTTAACTTCTTACCTACATCTTCCCATTTCTTACTGTATCCCACCTCAGGTAATCACTGTTCTACTCTGTCTCTATGTATATCGTACTTGACCTTTTTTTTTAGATTCCATATAAAAGTGAGGTCATGCAGTATCATTCTTTCTGTGTCTGGCTTATTTCGCTTAGCATAATGAAGCAGTATTTTGATGAAGGAAATACACGTTTAAATTCAGCAGATATTCATTGGGCATCTTCTAGAAAGAATACAAATACTGGATGGTACAGAGTTTTTAAGCAATTTGAAAAAGGGAAAGTCCAGACTAAATTTTCACCTTTATAGACAGGAGAGAGATTATTTTTTGCAGGGCACTGGCTGGTGCTCCAGATATTCAGTTTGCTGGAGAAGAGGGTCTGTGTGAGTTAGGAATACAATTGTTCCCTGTGACACAAAAGACTTAACTCAAGATACATAATTGGCACAAAGGAGAAACATGATGAGGAACTGCATGCACATTTAATATTACACTTACCTTGTCAAGAAACATTTCAATAAGGAAAGTGAGTGCTTAAAGTGCAGACCCACAATAGGCAGAGAGCTGGCAAACGAGCCTGAAAATTGGGTGAACGGAGAGACATGACCACAACAGTGCCAGTAAATGGGATTATTTCAAGGTGGAAAGAGGTTACCAGTAGGGTAGAGCCCTGTTTTTTAATTATTCACAGTAATGACTTGGATCTTGAAGTGAAAGGAATCATTTCCAATATTGTAGTGCAGGCAGCACAGTACTCAGGACTGGTAGAACACACACATACACACACAGAAACACAGCTTGAGAATGTAAAAGTGGTTTAGTGGTCGAAACACCTTAAGAGAGAATACTAACTCCAGAGTTGTTTTTTTTGTTTTCTTTAAAACCACCCCTGTTTATAGGAGATGAAATTTGTAAGACATGTTACCTAACAGATTACTTGGAAGGAGGTCACCAAGTGATGTCATCCTTGCAGCAGCAGAATCCAAATTCCACCATACCTGGCACCTGTCTGGCACTCTCAGAGAAATGATAGATTGGCTTCCCCCAAAAATCAACATCTCCTTCCCTACACGACTTGATATGAACATAATTGCAAAAGAAGGCAGAAGCAGCTAGGGCAGCATCCTAATTTAATACTATAAAATTATTAGCAGTCTTGCTTTCAGATAAGAGAGTTGCCCACCGAGGCCCCTACCACCACCGCTAACACCAGACATTGATTTTCTCACTGACCGATTCCCTTTTTCATCCTGAGCCTCTAGTTAGAAATTACACTTTTCTTTTTTCTTAATGCCTTAAGTATATTTGAGAACCTAGAATAATCTCATGCCATTTCTTAGTATAATAAAATGAAGAAAATATAAATTGTATATCAATTATCCCCATCAAAAGGCACAAGAGTCCTAAGTAGCAAGCTGATATAGTCTGGGACATTATGCTAAAAAGCAAACTTCCAATATACCTTTACAACATCAAGCTTCAGTGAAAAAAAATAACTAATATGTTGAGATGTCTTGCTACAGCTATGCATCACAAATCTAAGGAACTAAAATAAAGTTAGACATTCTCTAGAAGGGTGCTCACTATATTTTAAGGAAGACTTAAATGTACTTCAAAAGGGTGTCATAGAGAAAACTGAATGATACTTATACCAAAGGTAAATTACCAAAAAATATGGGCTGTTTTGCTGCTAAAAAATAAAACTAAAATAGACGTCATCTGTGATACCTGATAGGGACTATGTTTTTTAATGTTGATCCTGACCATCAAAAGGCAGCCTAAGCAGAAGGAAATGTAATAGGAATGAGTGGAGATCCTAGAAGACATACTTTTAAAATTCCTCTTTGGTCAAGTTTTAGTTAAGCATGGCCTCTGAAAATCATTCAATCCAGGATGTCAGCTCATTTACAGTGAAGGCAAGGCATGAGTGTACTGGTGGAGGTATGCATGTCTGTCTGTGTATATGTATTTCTGTATATGAAATGGCAAAATTTAAGCTCAGAAAATTAAGTCATATGAAATTTCTAATATATTAACTAAAAATATAATCACTTATATTTACATTTTTATATTGTAAATTTAACTTTATTAATGTACATTTGTTCATATTTAAGCTTTGTGTTCAATTCAATTTAGGATATGCCTAATGTGAAGAATAGTCTCAAAGGGCAGAAAACGTTCTAAAAATTAGCATCGCTGATGCTCATGAATCATTTTTGAACGATGGGTTTTTGCTTTGCAGCAAATATATTATGACTCATGATTTATTTTACATACTCAAAACAGTTTGGGAGAAATGCTAATATATATACAATATTGCAATACTCTACAAATTATATGATAGTATTTATAATTCAGTGGATGCTTTCTTGGAAAGCAGATATGCTTTCACTTTCTCAAAGGTGAGGTTAGTGACAAAGTCTAGGAATATAAGTAAAAGAGAGCTCTATGTATGATTTGTACACTTGTGGTGTGTGTGAGGGGGTCCATTTTAAATCACAATTTGGTGGCATGTTTATGACTAATAAACAACTTTTTAGCAGGCCAGACTCATAAGGAACATACATTAAGAAGGGTTTTATTGTGAGGCTCATTATGCCTTCTTCTGCCCCTCTGATCAGTTTATGTACTATACCATTGGCCCCTTAACATTACTCAATTAAAACAAAGAATAAAACATGACAACTGAATGATAAATGAGATGGAAACAGATATAGAACATTCTAGAAAGCTTATTTGCAAGAAATTCTTGAAGGAAGACATGAATGAAGAAGAGAAAGTTTTAAAAAAAATGGAAAAGCTAAGCTATTCTAATTGTGTGTATACATATATATACTATATATATTCTCATTCAAAATATATATTCTCATTATATATATGTGTGTGTGTGTGTGTGTGTATATATATATATATATATCCTTATTTTTAAATAACTTAATACTAAGGATGTATATAAAATGCAAACAGCAATATTTGCCCCCTCTTCTTTCCAGAATTATTGAAATGAATTTGACAATATATACAAACACTTTACTAAATGTTAGAATTGTCATCATTTTCTCCTGCAGTTATCACTTTCCTTTGGTTATAAAAGCCTTAATTGTGTTACCATATGTAAAAGCAAAACCAGAAACTCCAGTTTGCCATCCTTTTATTTTCCAGCTTACTGAATGGAATTCTAAAATTAAATTTCAATGGCTTGCAAAACTCCTCTCTCAAAACAACACAGAAGTGACTGAAGGCATTTTTAGCTACACCTGCTCAGCCACTAATTTAATGAGAGAATGCCTTAGAAATTGCAAGTTGTAAATATGACCATATTTTTGGTGTGAACTAAGAGATATCTCACTTAGGTATAGGTAGCTCAAGAGGAGTCAATCATTACTTATATTCTGATTCATCCAGCTTTCTTCATAGCTAGCTTCTGTTTCAAATAAGGAATATGCAGAACTGCCCACTGAGTGCTCAGCATGTGGAGACGTGGCTTCTTAGTCATGTGTTGAGAAATGGAATGGTGAAGAGCTAGAAAAATTACCCACCCCATGTGCATTTAGCATTAAGGCAGAGCATCCAAAGATGAATCAGAGCAAATATGTTAATTATAATTCTATTTTACACAATTCCCTCCACCCAGTATTGTGTGTGTGTGTGTATAATATATATATCCAGTAATGTTGACGCCACCATGGGGAAGGAACCAGAGGCTTATTTTTAAGCATTATAGGCTTTATGCCTGAATTTTATAAATGAGAATGTTACCTGTGTGCCTTTAAGAAAATACTGAGAAAGTTTTCTGTGCCTCAGACAGAAAATATAAATCGTGAAATTATTTAATGGATATACTTTCCAAAGTAGAACAAAAAGAGAGAGTTATTGAGGTAACTAAAACAAAGCAAGAAATACCGCAGAAAAAGAGAAAAATACTTTTCCCCAGGACTGAATCCAGCAGCTGAGAATACATGAAGGAGACGAATGAACTGAAATGGTATTTGTAGGAGAAGAGATAGATGCTGAGCGATTACTTTTGTGATGTTATGAGGTATTTATAACAACCAAAGACCATCTTGAAAATAAAATCAGCACCCAGTTTCTCAGCACCTTCAGACTCCACAAGCAGTATAATACCTTAAACACTAGTGTATGCCTACAGATGTTACTAATTACTTAAGTAAAATTTTCTATTTTATTTATAAGTTGCATCTACATTCAGATGCTACTTTCAGACCATTATTTCCCTAATAAGCTCCTTTACTCTTATTTATAATAATAAAGGTAAACCTGGGGAAAAATATTTTTCCAGCCTGTGCCTCCATCTTAAAATTCGAATCAAATTACGGCATATAAAAATCTTTAATTTTAAGTGTGGTACTTAATTTGTAAAAAGACAATATTAAAAGTAAGTTTTTTCAATAATTTTGTTTTGTTTTCCAATTAATATCATGGAGTTCACTTTTCTCACTTAAAAAAATAATAACATAGGCCGGGCACGGTGGCTCAAGCCTGTAATCCCAGCACTTTGGGAGGCCGAGGCGGGTGGATCACAAGGTCAAGAGATCGAGACCATCCTGGTCAACATGGTGAAACCCCGTCTCTACTAAAAATACAAAAAATTAGCTGGGCATGGTGGTGCGTGCCTGTAATCCCGGCTACTCAGGAGGCTGAGGCAGGAGAATTGCCTGAACCCAGGAGGCGGAGGTTGCGGTGAGCCGAGATCGCGCCATTGCACTCCAGCCTGGGTAACATGAGTGAAACTCCGTCTCAAAAAAAAAATAATAATAATAATAATAATAACATGCATGTAGTGCTTGCCATTCCCCTTTGTGAACTGCAAAATCCAGAAATCAGGGGATGTTACTGAAACATCTGTTATTTCACATTTTCCATTGAATGACTTCCATAGTCACATGGTCTGAAGACAATGACCACCATGCTTTTAGTCATTAGAGGTATCACAGTTTCTAGTAGTTGGCTTTTTGATGCTTCTAATCTCTCTTGGTATAGGTATATCCAAAGTGAGAGAGGTGATAAATTATCTTTCTCTGCCTGGTGCACCAACTGCTATCATATTGGCCCGAAATATTTTATGTATATCAAAAAGCTCTTAGAATTAAGAGATTCTTTGCATGCAAAGTAAAACATAATCCATTGAGTTGTAACTCTGATGAAACATTTTGCTAAAATAAAATCTGAGACATATTCTTTGTCAAATAAGATTTTGTCTTCTACACCATATCAAAGAAACATGTTGACAAACAAAGAGTTAAGTAAATTACACATGAGATAAATGTTTGTCTTGATTTGCTTTGGGATGTTGTGTATGTGTGTTTGTTTTTCTTTGTTTCAATTTGTTTCTCTGGTTTGTTGTTTTTTTTGTTGTTATGTCATGCCAAACAGTAAATTTGATAGATTAATTTTTTTATGATAGTGACCCAGTTAGACAGGTTGTTTTATTTGCAGGTGTTTAGCATGCAATCACATAGACACAGCCTAAATGAGGACTTTACATATTTAAAAAACTAGAAATTTAAGAAAAACACCACACAAAACTGGATAGAAATTGGAGACTTCATAAATAATCTATTCTAACTTCTGATTCCAAATCCACTTCCAAATTTTTGTTAGAATTTTATGACATATTCTGTTTTAAAAAAAAAGACAAAAAGATGTAAGAAATGCACACTACATGGCTTAAAAATGAACATTGAAATTACTCCGCTGATTTTGTTTTCCACAGGCAGCCACAACAATACCTCCCTCCCACACAGTCTTCTTAAATGTGACTTGGACACTATTCCCATCAAGAAATAGTCTGTATCTCCCACCTTAAAAATGAACTGGCTTTGTGACTATTTTGACTAATAGGATATGGCCAAAGTGATGCTATTGACTTTTGTGTCTGGGTGGTCATTACCAGCCATAAAGCTTCTGCTTTGTTAGCTAAAACACTCGTTTCTGAAAGCTTGTAAGAAGTCTGACTGCATTGAGACCACCATGCTGTAAGGCAGACTAAACCCACTCAAAAGAAGCAGCTGTCTGGAGAGGCCATGAGGCTACCTGAAGAGCGAGAGATGATGGCAGCCCCCAACTGCTTTGACCACCCATCCTCCAGCTCTAGCACTAGCTGTGGCAACCACCTGGCCACACCTTTGTGATAGAACACCCAGCTGAGACCATTCCCAAATTCCAACCTGCAGGAATCCTTTTAGCAATAGTTACGTTTAATCCCAAAGATTTGGAAGGTTATTTATAGATCATTCATGTATTAAGCAAATGTTTACCGAATGTCCACTCTGTGTTGGGGAGAATCTTAAGTACCAAATCCTGCAAGGAATTTTTTCCTCAAAGGAGTTTAACCCCTCTATCCTCTCTGCTTCCATGGCTCTTTAGATTGGTAATATAGCATTTATTTATTTTGTCCATATTGGTAATATAGCACTAATTCATTTGTCCATATTGGTGATACAGCATTTTTTCCCTATTGCATAAGTTGTATACATGTTTGATTATACAATTCTAAATTCAGAATCTGATTCTTAAATAATTTTATTTGCTTCTATAGTGTCCTTAGTGTACATAGTGTTGGTTGATTGATATGTAGCACCTATCTGGATTTAAAAAAAAATTAATACAAGAAAATTCATACCAATATCCCCCATAGTAAAAATTACTAATATTTTTGGTAAATGATTTCGTTAAAATACCTGAAGTCTTCAGCTGAGAGAAAGGAAGTACTTTTTAAAAAAACATTTGAATATGTGATTATTTCTTACAGCAGTCAAAAGAAAAAGAAATAAGTACTTCTCAGGGATTCTAGTAATTAGTAAACAAGCCATAAGTTATTTAAAATGACCTTAAACAGTTTTATTTTGTCAAATAGTCTGTTGCTACAGCTATAGATCATTTTGTTCTATGTGTAGCTTAAAACTAAAATGTGCCCTGGATATGATAAAAAGTAGTCTGGGCCTCCTCGTTACAATCTTCCTTCCTACCACTAGTCTATGCTGTTGCACTAAGTACTGAACGCTCATTCAGTGTCCATAGGAATGTGGGGAGGATCACTTTTGTCTAAGATTTGTTCCTCAGATGGGAAAAAGTCAAATGCCTTATTTTTTTTCTCAAAATAGCAGCAGACAATTTATAAACAATTCTGTTCACAAAAATGTATTCTGAATTCGTAAATTTAAGTTATGTGTTTTAACTATGTCAATTAGAAAAAGAAAATTCAGGAAAATATTATGGGGGTGGGGCCTCCCTTTCTAATTTTAAAAGAAGGAATCTGATCATCATAGTTAAGCACTCTTACTTACAATGTTGAGTTTTTGTTAATTTCTCCTGCTCCTCTGCCCCACTTTGATCTGCATTTAATGAATTCCAAATTCTATGGAATTAATGAATTCCAAATTCATTTTCTCCCCTTTGTATTAACACAGTTTAGAACTTCAGTGTCTAGAAATTGCACAGTGCAGGCAAACATGTACTGAGGTCTTACCTGTGTGTTGTCTTGTGCTAAGGGCTTCACATATGTATACCATACACTGTTTAAACCTCACACAAATATGATGAAATAAATTTATAAAATTATTCCTGTTTTACAGATGAGAAAAGCTATAGAGGACTTTTTTGCTTTTGTTTTTGAGATAGTCTCACTGTGTCGCCCAAGCTGGAGTGCAGTGACACAACCAGCTCACTGCAACCTTCGCCTCCCAGGTTCAAGTGACTCTCTTGCCTCAGCCTCCCAAGTAGCTGGTAGTACAGGTGCCTGCCACCATGCCTGGCTAATATTTTTTGTATTTTTAGTAGAGATGGGGTTTCACTATGTTGGCCAGGTTGGTCTTGAACTCCTGACCTCATGAGCTGCCTTCCTTAGCCTCCCAAAGTGCTGGTATTACAGGTCATAGTCAGTAGTGGTGGAACCAGCATGCAGATTAGGCAGTGTGACTTCATAGCCCAGTATTCTATTCTACTTCTGTAACTTATGGCTGGAAAGGACTTTAACATTTCATCTACTCCCTGTTTAATGCTTCATTTTCCCTTAACATTCCCAAAGTTGTCACTAGCCTATGTTGGAATATCTCCAATGACTGTCACAATAGTCTTCCATCTCTCAACTCCAATTCACCCTAGGCTCTGCCAGATTCATTGTTTTCAAAAGCTTTTTGTCATAATCTCCACTCAGCTTAAATAAACAACTTGCATTTCCAAACAGAACAACTACAACCACTTCAAACATTCTAAACTCCCTCCAACCCTGGCTATTCACACACTTCAGTTTACAACTTCCATCCAGAATCCTACTTCTCTGATTGTCCTCTTGGGGAAGATATGCTATTTCCTTCATCCTACAACTTGCTCCTCACTGACTTTCTCCATATTCTTCTCATCCTTCAAGAGCCAAGTCAAATCTCTCTTCTTCCAATAAGCCTTCCTTGTTCCACTCAGGTAGATGTAATCTCTCCGTCTCCTGGAGAATGTCTGGAGTTCTTTTTCTGTGCTATACCTGGTGTGACAGGGAGTCAGGGCCAAGGAAGATCTGACAGAGTCAGAACAAAATAATCCAAGTACAGAAGATCATTTCATCAATACAGGCTCTAACAGTCTAGCAGTAGGTAACATGAGAATGAGGACCAAATGGATTCACAAGAGGGGATCAGGAGATTTTCAAAGAACTTCTGGAAGGCAAAGCCAAGGAAGAATCCAAAAATCAGAAACCAAAAGGCATAGTCAGGAGCTAAAGATCTTAGAGGACCTGAGTAGAGAGTTGTACGTTGTATGTGGCTTTATCATGGATTCTTCTAGTTTTCATTAGGATGACCACACGTCACATGTGATTTAAAGATGTTACTTTGCCTCTTACAATTGGCACAGCTTTTGCCACCCATTATTTTCTATGATATATTATACATCTGACAAAATTCAAAAATTGGCAGCTCTGACTACTTATGCTCTGGACTTATCTATAAATCTTTTAAGAATAGTCACAATTTCGTCTGTGTCTCTCTAAGAAATTTGCAATGTTTTAACATAAAATATGATCAAGAAATATTTGATGAGTGTATGTGTGTGCATATATAAATGGATGAAAACATAAAAAAAAAACTGAGCTCCATTATTTCTGAATATATAACCAATCCTCCAAAATGACTGGCTCTTAATAAAACTTTTAGAGGCATTCACGTGACAATATTTTACTAATAACTGTTTTCTAAACTGTGTGTGATCAATTTTTAGTTAATTGAACCAAATATTTGACCAGATTTGAAGAAAAGTTTTTCAAAGTAGTTTCTGATGAGGCCATAACTTGAAGTTTGTTATCTGTTAAGTTAAAATGAAGACCAGGCCTGAAGAATCCCTGAGCAACTAAAACTGGTAGAACGAACTCACTAGTAACCCAAGGGTTGCTGGGCTTGCAAACAGAAGTTAAACTTAAGAGCTATTTCTTGTAAATGCGTATATTAGAAGGAAAACAAAACTTAAGCTCAGCCAATCAAAAGTAACCAAAAACCTTATAAAATATTAATATAATTAGGGACTTTCCAATATGATATACCAAATAAGGCAACTGTATAACCAATCAAATATTGTATTTGCTTTATTTCTATGTCTGTTCTGTAAAAGCCTCCCCCTTGCATTCCCTCAGTAGAGCTCATGAACTGCTTTCAGTTTTGAGCTTTCTGCTTCTCGAATGAGTGTTTACTCAAATAAACTCTCAACAGTTTATTATGCCTCAGTTGACCTTTTAACATAACTGAAATTATCTGACTTTGTATAAAGTAAAAATTTCATATACTTTAAAACTATCACCAGTTCAATATTTTAGGAAATATTTTATTAGATATAAATATAAACCACCTACCTGTTATTATAAACTGAAATGCCAAGAATAAACTGAAAATCATCAGGGTCATATCACAGGAATTAGGAATTAATGCACTTTTTCACTATAATGTGTGATGATTTGCACTTGTAAAGAAAAATATCCAGGAGAAATATTCAGCCTGATTGTATGTGTGTGTTTTTTGTTTTTGTTTTTGATTTTTTTTTCTCGAAAGGAGAAAACATATGACCCAATATAGTACTGGATAACACCACAGACTACTAGGCAGTTCAGGATGCAAAAACAAACAAACAAAAAAAGATTAAAATTCCAAACTGAAATATTTGAGAAATATCCTTTGGTAAAGCTTGCTGTCAAGTAGAAATTCATTTTTAATCATGAAATATATTTTTCCTATGCTATTTTAGCTTTGCTTTAATTTGCTATTTAGCAATGCCCTGAAATATTAATAATTTGTTTAATAAATTCCCTCTAACTCTTAATAGATTTTTAATGAAGAAATCTGTCTTAGAGATCTGTGCAAGAATTGATATTGCATATTTCCTGAAAGTGTTAAATTATTGACCTGCTGAACAGTTTCATTTGCACATCTATCCTTTGCTTGCCATTGTCTATGTTCAGATATTCTTAGAAGCTTTGTGAAATGTAAAAATTATTGATCCTATAAGCCATAATAACAGATATTTTAGGAATGAGAAGGAAAATGTTTCATCCACAGTCAATTTATAAAAAATAAAAATTTTTATTCCAGATTAAAATGGTAACTCATTTGTAATTATCCTGATCAGTAAAATAAGCCCATACTGCTTAAAACCATGGAAGAGGGTAGGGAAAAAAAAGACCACATTCCCATAGGGACCCCATCGTCGGTCTATTTTCTACGAAACAAGGAGCTAGCTATTCCTACAGTGCTGCCTAAATGCCAGAGCTGTAACAGCTCCAGATAAATACCTTTCTCCATGCAGATTTTCAGCACTAGGAAGGTCAGCTCTGGAGTTCAACAGAGTCAAGGTGCATTCTATCAGGATGGCGGGGATGCTGACTCCCCTATTGTACTCTTCCCTGGATTATGACAATAAAATCTAACTTTCAGCTTTGAAAATAGGTAAACTTGTGGAGAAAGAAAATGTGTGGCACTTTCACACCCCAGTCTATTCATGCCCCTGGAAGAAATTTATACAGGGTTTATCTCTGTGGATTTTGAAGACAAAATGGATCATGAAAAGCCTGTGATCTTTGCCATCAATCAGATCTGGATTTAATCCCTGGCTCCTCTGTTTATGAAACATTTGACTTTTGATCATTTGTTTATCTGAATGTGTTTCTTTATAATGTTGCCAACCTTATAGGATTGGGGGAAAGATTAAATGAGATAAAGTATATATTTTCAAATATTTGTTACCCAACCTAACACATACCGCTTCATAAAAACCCCGGTGGCTGTGGCAGTGGTGATGGTTGACACCTCCCCGCCTTGTCACCTAAGTTCCAAACCCAATACAACAGAAAAGGGAGAGAGGCTGCGAATTAAACCCTTAGAAAAGCTCTCAATAAATGTCATCCTCTTACTTCTCAAGGGCTAACCAATGTCCAAATTAAAACTCAGAGATTTGGTTTTAAGTCTGCTGGAGCCCAGGAACAGAGAGCATACAGGCTAGCCCCAAATGCTCAGTTAGAACCAGTGAGCAATAGACAGCATGGTGGAAATGACTGTAAGATTAGGTCAGACAGACCTGAGTTCTCTAGTGTTTTTTGATTTGTCTTTTGTTTGTTTGTTTGTTTTTGTTTTTTTTGGTAACATTTCTCAACAAAGCAACCGTGGGAAATCTGCTTGAATTTTCTACATTTCAGTTTCCGTATCAGCAAAATATGAAAATCATTACATCTTATTACTCTCACCAATTACTTCATGGTAATATTAGCAACAGAGTTTGGATTAAGATCCTCAGAGATATTCTAGATTATAAACATTATGCTTTTTGTGATTCTGTGTTTCAGTTTCCCAAGCTGTGTGTCCCTAGAGACTTGTTCTGAGAGATGCTCTGAGAAAAGAAAATAAAAGAGTTATGTTTCATGGTCAAATGCATTTGGGAAACACCACACCCTTTTTGGAGAGTCACAGTTAGTATTGGCATATTGAAAGCCTTGAGAAATCCCACAATATAGACATCACAAACAGTACTGACCCATTCTGATGGCTGCAAAAACCAGCTCTGACTAACCCACATCCATTGTCAGGGATTTCTTGGCCTCACAAAGGGAATCTACTTTGTAACTATTAAGTGGACTTCCACTTTTGTTTTCCTCTCCTAAGTTTGCCCTGATTCACTGAAAGAGGTAAATACTAGAAAGAGGAAAAATGACCTATTTAAAAAAAAAAAAAGATATGCCAGAAGGCATTAGCATAACTCCCCTGCATCAATGGAGCCTGGATAGTTTACAGTGATAATCACATACATTTATGGATATAATTGGGGATTCCATGAACATTTAATTACCAACCAATGGACCAAAATCTGAAAATCAGACCAAACTAGACCGAAATCTGATTTCCAAGAGAAGAATCAGGAATGTTACTGTTGTACTTTTTAGGACCTAGCAAAACAGCAGGCCTTCTCAATTGATATATTATGTATAAGACTTAACGCTATTCACTGAAGAACAATGATTTACAAAAGAAAACCTGCTCTCCTAGAAGAGTGCTTAGCACATAACAGGCCTGTAGTAAATATTTGCTAAATATAGGAGCAAATTAAAACACGAATCTTACTAGGCCCTGTAAAAAGGGCTGGATTTACATTACAAAATGAAGAGAAGACAATGCAAGTATTTTTTATTAATGCCTAGTGTTAACTAATATAAGTGCATAGCTAATAGTTTCAGATTTTCAGTTAGATTCTAACTTCTCAGTTGTATAAAGAATTATGGATGAGGTTAGCAAAAGAGTTAGTTTAGATTTTGCATGGAAAACCCCTGCAATTTTTGGTATAGATCTACAGGTGAATGAAACATGTGTCTTATCTAAATAAGTCAGACATCTGGGTTCATACTTAGAGTGATGACATGGCTGGTGGAGCCCAAGAGTGTCCAAGGGACACATTACTGCATGAACATACTCAATTACTACCTAAAGTTTGGATTGGAGTTCATCAGAAGGATATGCAAGTACAGTTTTCATGAAGATATTTTTTTACGTAGGAAAAACTAAAACTTGAGAATAGGGGGAAGTAATTAACCAAAACAGGGAGGAGCACAAATATAAAGGAGAAGAGCAGCTCATAAGCTCAGAGGCAACGCTCAGTTCAGAAACAGAGGAAATCAGAAAAGAGCTGGGAAGGACATATTTGATGACACCAAGAAATTTTATGTAAAGGGTTTCTTATGGTTTAGTTGGATATTTGTAATTTGACTAGAGAGCAATGGCTTTTGTTGTAAGATAATATTATGGCACCCAAATAGCTTCTGGTATACTGGGAAATTCAAAGGAAAGAAAGAATTAACTCACACAAATTGCATAGAATAGGAAAGGAATGCATTTACCCTTATGGGCTGTTATGGACTAAATATTTGTATCCCCCCCAATATTCATAGGTTAAAACCCTAACTCCTAATGTGATAGAATTAGGAGGTGGGGACTTTGGGACATGAGGGTGAAACCCTCATGGATGGAATTAGTGCTCTTATTAAAAAGATCCCAGAGAGGTGCCTTATTCCTTCCACCATGTGAGGACACAGCAAGAATACAGCTATCTATGAACCAGGAAATGGGCCTTATCAGATACTGAACATGCTGGAACTTGGATCTAGGATTCTCAGTCAGCAGGACTGTGAAAAATAAATGCTTATTGTTTAAACCCCACAGTCTATGACATTTTTGTTATAGCAGCCTGAACAGACTGAAACATGGACATTCTAAGATCATGAGTGGCCATAACACACTGGACTTACAGAGTGAGACCTGGGATTCAATCTTGGCCCTGCCAATTTATTTCTAGTTATTTAAACTTAGGCAAGTCATGGAAACGCATGAGTTTTAAAAGCTCACCTAGTTGGCAATAGGTATTTTGTAGAGATTACCTAAAGTTTAAATGATTGTTTATAAAAGTGCTTATTTCATTACTTTCTACATAATAAGTGCTAAAAAAAAAAGTAATTATCCAAATATTTCCTCATCAGAAGATTATTATTATCAATACGTTTATTTGATAGGACTAGGCCAATGTAAATAAATCTTCTTTTTCCATTTTCAGGAGAAGTTTACCTGCCAACTAAATTACAGAGGAATAAAGTTGAACAAGGAGGACAGTTTTGTGGCCTAACTAGATGTCTCCCTGACTTTAAATTTTGCCGTTATATGTCATAGTATATTGCACCCAAATATTTCTAAAACTTGAGATGCACTGGAACCTTACTATGCTCTTTATTGGTTTTGTGCAATAAGTTTATTATATTAGAATATTTTCACAAATTATACCTACTCTATATTTTTATAATATTACAGACCTATAGGCTATTAGGATACCAAACTGGAATTTTTTTCATGCCAAACTGTAGCATTTTAAAAATATATTGTTTCTATATCATATTTCAGTTTAAAGTACTTATTAATGGGGCCCAATAATATTTAGATGTAAGTATCTAATAAAGTATTAATTGAATAAGTCATGTTGAAATGTAACTACAGTAAGTTATTAGCTTGGCTATATAAAGGCCAACAAAAGTAATGTCAGTTTACTTTTCTAATTCTTAAATCAAACAGAATTAAGAATTAGAAAAGTAAAATTGCTTAATACATTAAAGAGAAAAAAAGTCAGCTTTTAAAACAAAAATTTTATTTTATAAAATATTAATGTTTTGAAAGTTCAAGAATATTTACTTCTGACATTCGCATCCTCTGTCCATTTGTTCATTAAATATATGAGTACAATTAAATACAGCTGTACGATTAAATACATCTGTACTAATTTCCAATGAACTTGAGGCTCTCAGGTCAAATAGCCAAGATCCCAATGTTACTATTTGTGGCACTTAACCTTACTTTTTCTTTACGTAGGTTCCTCGTCAGAAAAAATGGGCATTATCTCATAAAATGACTACATAAATTGTATAAAGTATTTTAGCTTAGAACACAGCACGCAGTAAAGCCTTGTTTAATACAGCCCTATAGTCCTGATAATAGAAGTCTATCCCAACCCTCTTTTGTAACCTATACAATTTAAAAATAATTTAAACTACATCGGGGCTTAGGTAAGGCCTGAAATATTACATTATACTTAATTATAGATGACCTCTGCTGTAAGTCTTTTAAAAATGTTTTTCATACCTAGTTTTATCCTGATGTCTTATCTCCTTAGGTCAAACTTCTTCTACATCCAAATATCCAAAAAGATGTTAAGACTCAGGTAAGGTTTCTCATTTAAGTTCACTTTACAGCAGCAACAACAGATGCATATACTTTTGTTAATAAAAGAATAATTTGTAGTTATGTCCCTCTGAAAGTTAAGCCAGAAAATTTTAGATTTTATTGAGACATGAAAAGAAACATTGTTCTCTAAGTCAAATTCTCTATTATTAAAAAATGTCATCCCTTATGAATTTCATAAATGGCAAACCCAGGAACAGAGTAACCATTTTAAAAAGTCTGGAGGGGATTCCATAACAACATTTAAATACATTACTACTTAAACAATTTGATTGGATTATTTAATATTTAAAGCTGCAGCTGTAGTTATGATGTTTACTGTTGATTATTTTGATTTCAAGATCCTCACACAAAAAATACAAGTTTACAGAACTATTTATATTAAATAACTGCACTGTAAAATGAAATGTACATAATATATATTTACATGGAAAGGACAAAATCAGAAATAGCAAAATAAAATCATAGTTCTTTAAAAGTTCTATCTCTGAATAAGAATACTTACCTCAAAACCAAAAAAACTAAATACATGTTCTAATTGAAAATGTGTTAAAAACTAAGCAAAAGACATTAATATGAGTTCTGGTTATCATAAAACGTTATGATAATGAACTATGCATGATTCTAAATAAATATAAAAACTCTTTGCAAACATGAAAGCATTTATAACCTAACAGCTATAAAGTAATAATTCTATTAATTTCTGAAGATCAGGCCCAGAATTACATAGCAATATTTGACTTTAAAGTGGCAAGTTTTATCAGCATATTCTACCATCACATATTTAAGGAAATCAGGTTAATGGGCTAAAAAAATAAAGAGACAAGAATTATATACACATGTGCTGCCTACGATGATAAAATAATATAGGGAAAAATGTGGCTGAAAGATTTCCATTGTACCCAGCCCTATTTCCCCATCAAAGCAGAAGATGGAACAATGATGACTAGAAACCTTGATGAACAAGAGGAAATTCCAGTTTCTAACTAATACCTTACTATAAACAGATTATCTGTGATAAGCTCTATTTGTCATAAGATGCTCAAGCAGCATTGATAGATCTTATACCAGGGGTCCCCAACCCACTGGAGTGAGGACCAGTACTGGTTTGTGGCATGTTAGGAACCAGGACACACAGCAAGCAGTGAGTGGTGGGCAAGCCAGCATTACAGCCTGAGCTCCACCTATTAGATTGTCGCAGGACCGTGAACACTGCTGTGAACTGTGCATGTAAGGGACCTAGGTTGCATGCCCCTTATGAGAATCTAATGCCTGATGATCTGAGATGAAACAGTTTCATCCTGAAACCACCATTCCTCATGCCAATTTCATGGAATTATCTTCCAGGAAACCAGTCCTGGTGCCAAAAGGTTGGGGACCACTGCATAAGGCCTCCCATTAGATGAGGAAATAAATACCTCCACTAATGTTTCAATCTTGAGACTACCCCCCAAAGAACCATAGTCCTATAAACAACTACATTTAACTCTATGTTAGCCTATAAGTTTTGAATATTCACTATATTAACCCATCCTCCTTAGCCCAATGCTGTTGCTAATAATAATTGCACTACAATTTTTTTCATGTATGCTATTAGTTGTACATTTTTTTTAATTTAAAAAAAACCTCTTTGTAATCGCTAGTCCTATTTGACAAATGGGGAGGAAAGTAATGCTCAGCTAATTAAGTATCTTGCCCAAAGTGACACAGCTCATAAATAAGAAAGCTTAGACCATGTGTTTTACTAAGTCGGAATAGAGAAAAGCCATTTACAGAAGTGTGGCGTGACTGTCTGGCTCTGAAATTGAACAGATATAATTTCAAATTCCAGGTTCAATTCTTTGGAAAGTCACTTTAGTTCTTCCATCTTCTGTTTTCTCATTTGTAGAATAAGGCTCATAGTAGTATCTGCTTCATAAGGTTGTTGTAGGAATCAAATAAACCACTGTATGTAAAGTACTATTTTAGAAGCCCAAGTAAGTGAGGAGTAGATGAAACAAGTATACACAATGTAAATTTTCAAATATACAGTCTCTAGATTACTAGCTGATAAATCATTAGGTCCTAAATAGAGATACAGATATTATCTGCTAAAATTTGGTCAAGAAGTAATTTATGCCTTATAATGCTGATTAATAATACATGTATCTAGATGGGTTGGAGAAAGAATACCAATAACCTGGGAGATAATTTGTTGAAATACAAGAAACGGTGTGTAGAGAAGAGGGGAAGATAAAGAAATCAGTACTGGTCCTGCTCCCTCTCTCACTTAATCGGCCTTCACTCTCTTGCCTCCAGTTCTTCCTTTTCTGCTTTTATAATGGGTGCTTGTAGTATAAATAAAAGGAGATCAGGCTATAAATTCAGATGGCCCAAATTGAAGATCAGTCTTTCATAGGGTAATCTGAAATCCCAACATCTCTGAGTGCTGATATATTCATCTGCAAAACAAAGATGATAATGCCTGCTAATATACCTCATTATGTATATGAGAGCAGTTTATTGTATATGTGTATTTTATTATCTAAAATTAGGCATAATAGATCTAGGTGTGGACTGGAATTTCAACTGGTTTCCTGCTTTCAACCAATTTATTACTAAAATTTTTAGAATCTATAAAATATTTAGTTTGGAGTAATGGTATCTAGATATTTCAAAACTTTCCTAGGATAGCATACTGAACTGCTTCTGATATGAAAATTTTCACTTATTTTTTTGACAAATGAAATATTGATGTAGCTTTAATTTAATAGTTAATGAAGGGAATGGCTTTGAATACTTTTGGGGCATATGTGCAACCTGTATGTTTCACAAGCAATCCCTATAATATAAAGGTCTTTCATACAATAAAGTTTTTTTTAAATAAAGAGAGGGAAGGATTCACAAGTCATACATTAAAAATAATATTGTAATTTTACAATCACACTTTGCAGCTACCCTGTATATTCATTAACTAGAAGATAAAAGTGGACAAATATAATTTGGTAAGGTTGATCATTTCAGAGGTGAATGTAGACTTTGAGCTTTATTAACTAAAGTTGAAAATTAGACCACCAGATTTCAACTACCCAGCAGTAATTAATTTCAGCATATGAAGCTTAATTAAGGAAAAACAAAATATATCACAAATTGTTGAAAAGAAAGCCACCAACTGATGACACAGGACTATTTAAATATATTAAAGAAATGGTGCAGTATGTTAAGCATGTAATTCCGCCAAAATTCTCCCAGCTTTATTTTGTCTTCCTTTCCATATCCTTGGCTCTCAAAAATTCATTCTCAGTTCTTTGGCAAAAGAGACTGGAAGAGACCAGAAGGAGAAGAGGGGGAGTGGACAGCTCATGCTAATGCCACTTTTCATTTCATTTTTTTTTTTTTGAAAAATCCTACTTTGTGCATATAAAATATAGTTCATTTCTTATCCTGAGAGTTACCCTGGCATATGGCTCAATTGGAAACATCAAGGTTTTCAGTTCTTTTTAAAATGGCTTGCCTCTTTTCCAGACTTTTCTTCAGATGTATTGTCAATGCCACTTTTAGAGTCTATCACCCTTATATTGGTAAAATCTTCTTCACTTTCTGGCCAGGAAGGTCCTGACCATCATGGTAAATGAATAGAGAGTGGGACAAGTCTAGGACTGATTGTGAAAGCACCCATCTAAGCAGTTTCTTTTTCAGACATTATTGAGCTTGTGTTGTTGGAGTTTTTAGTAATATAAAAGATATGTTCTCTAGACCCAGAAAGAAAACTCATTCCTACTTTTTACTCTACTATTGAGTTAAGTAATTCAAAGGCATCTATTGAACTCTATAACCATGCTATGAAATCTATGTACTCAACTGAAATTGCATAAGTCTGATCTAATCCTGATCCTTCTTGATAAAAGACAATGTTAATTAGTGCTTATCTTAAGAACATTTCTATATATGGGGATTTTTAAACTCAATGCTGGTCTAGTCTGGTATTGGCATGACTAAAATAGCCAATTTTAAAAGTTAAATGTGGGCTATAAGAATTAATATCTTGTTCTATTGCCCATCTTCATTAAAGTTTTTTGTTTCCAAAATATGAAAATACTTGTCCAATTTAATTCATCAAGACTGTTCTGCATTAGTCCGTAATAAATCATGTATAAAGTCAACTGAATGCATGAAATCATTGGATAATGTCAGACTCTGCCAAAGAGGGAAAAGAAGATAGCCTAAAAGTAGGTATCAAATAGGGAAGTTTTGAGTATGAAATAAAAGATAAAGGTAAAAGAAAACTGGAGGGAGATAAGTAGTTTGTTCCTTAAATTATTTTTTCTACATGTAAATACATTTTATAATGTTTTATAAGAAATATAAATAATATTTCTCTTAAAAGTATAAAAATTGTTAATCTTTGTTTGCAATGCTAAGAAAGGTTTCAAGATACTTTATAAAAGTGACTTTCGATTTCTAGCTGGCAATAATTTCTGAGTCCTGAGGCAATTGTCAGTCACTTTTTCAAATTGGAGAATACAGTAATAGTTTTAATAGTATACCCTTATTTTGAGCTCAATATGTGCATTCTAAATCTAAATATCATGTGTAAACAAGTATATACAGAACTTCATGTGACAAAAATATACAAGTTACAAAAATTCATTCGTAATCAGTAACATACAAATGTCTATATCCAGAAATTTTGAAGGACTGAGCAAGGTTATATTTTTCCTTAGCACATTCTTCATCTATTTTCCATTTTTCTTACCTGGCAGGCAGCTAGGGGCTACAGAGTCAAATAATGAAGTTGTCTTTCATTTGGATATAGTTTATTAATGGCAAAACACTAATCCATTAATCAACTTAAAACAAGTCAGTATATTAAAAAAAAAAAAAAGTATCTTCTTTGGTAACAGAGATCACATGCCTCTTAAAAAGGAGCCATTATCTCCATGGGTTTCTCAGTTGAAGTTAAAACTCTAAAAATGATTTTCATTCATTTCTCATTAATATGCAAAATTATTCAAATTAGATAGTAATTAACCATCTACTCAGTAGAAAACCTTTTCATGATAATTTATGATAAACTCAGTTGCCACTTTGATTGAGATTGATTTTTGGTGTTGAGAATCTGTCATGAATACAAAAAAGCACCTGAAAAAATATTTTTAAACACCTAACTTATTGCTCAGCTAATTACATGGTAGGCATGTTCACAGACTGTTTCAAAGAGAAGCTTATGGACCAAGATCAGTCCTAAAAGGGCTGTGCATACACTCTTCCCATGTTTACAGTAAATCTCAGCCCAGAGCATAATGTCTGGATGCCTCTGTTTAGTTCACTCATATCATTTTTGGACTTATTATTTTTTAATTCAACCAACTGTGACACTCCAGATAAGACTGCCTGGCTAATACAGAATTTCAGTAAGAAACAAACTATGGAAATGTTCACATATCCTCACAATCAATTCATTTCACAGGGTATTTTACTCAATGGGCTCAGATATGATTTGTAAACAGACTTCAGTTTTACTTTCTGCGGATGAGAAAGAGACCTTAGTAGTAGGTGATGAAAGGGTGATTATTATGTGCTTGTCAGGCCAGTGGAAGTCATTTTCATTCTCAACAACAAAAGCTGGAGTTGAGTATCGGTGACCATAGGGTATGCAACTGGATCTAAACACTGAAGACTGCTATTCAAAACGTTGCTCCCTGAGAGTGACAAAACCATGGGGACACAGACAGTGACCTTCTCTTAGCACTTTTTAAAAATACACAAAGGAAAACACCTACTACTTTCAGTACCTATTTGGTTGCAGAGATCAACTATGGGTGAGAATTCCTGTGGCAATAGATGAAAAGGAAAATCTGACTCCGGCTGGGTGTAGATGGCTGCCTCAATCATCCATTTAAAAGCATTTTATTGTGGGATCAGAACAGTACATGTTACATTTTGGCAAGCATTTTACCTTAGTTTATATTTGCATGCGAGAAAATTCTAGATGTTATTTCATTTGCTCCTCTGTCAGGTATGATGGACAGATACTGAACTCATTTTCCAGATAAAGAACATGAGGCCTGAGTGGTGTGACTGTTAACAAATTAATCAGCCAGTTAGACGAGGAGGAATGAGGACTTGATGTTCTTCTGCCTTTTTTTTTTTTTTTTTTCTTTGCTGGCTACTTAGTATTTTTCAAAATGTCTCCCAAAGATGGCCTAAATCAGAATCATCCAGGATGCTTATTAGGGATGCCACTTGTGAGGATCCTTCTCAGTTGCACTGTGTCAACCTCTGGAAAAGGCATCTAAGTAATTCCATTTTAAAAGTAGCTGCCCAGGTAATTCTGAAGCAGACACACACACATTTTTAATGCACTGCCTATAACTTTACCTCGCCAAACAGTTGATCTCCCACCCTTGCAAAATGTACACTGTATCTTCAGAGAATGGGGCAAACGGGGAGTGATAGCCTTGTGTGGATCCTCCTGGGGATTTTCTGACAAGGTGAAATATAGGGTAATTAGTAAAATATCCTGAAAACATTGTTCTGAATCTTCTCAGCAATGTCTGAAAAGGGTAATTATATAATAATGAGCATAAGCTTAAACAAAGAGGAGAAAAATCTGCATGCAAAAAAGCAACACCTTAAAAAATTTTTGAAAGGTGCCTCTACAAAAAGGAGTGGTGAAATGATTGCAATTTGAAGCAACTGCTAGTTCCCATAGGGAATGGTAAGTTCCCAGTATAGATGATATGTGTGCACATTTTTTTTGTTAGATTCTAAAACAACAGAATTAGCCATAAGCTAGGAGTTGCTATGATTTATGTTTTATAATAGCCCCTCCTTTCCATTTCCTGGTCAGCGTTCTGGATGATTATTTCATTTAGCACATATTCTCTAGTTTGTTTCTTTTGCTTCAAGTCTATTTTACATTTTCCTGTACTGAACTGCATTTGCCATCTGCTGATCCAATTACTTATACAATCCAAATCCTTTTGAGTCTGATTGTTTTGTTCCTCATTATTTGCTCAGCCTCTAGTTTTAGTATCCTCTGTAAACTCTAAAATCTTGTTTTCAATACCTCATCTGAATTTCTTATATACAATACAACCCAATTAGCTCAAACTTTAGGTTTTCCTAAGGCTACTTGTGTTTGAGGGGATTTAGATCAGTTGAGTGGATTTGGAACAAAGTCCTGATAATTCACTCTTCTAAGAACAGCTGATCCATCAAAAATTGAACTATTCCCTTTAAATTGAAAGGAATCCAAAAACAGGAAGGATATGCATTCTAAAATTCTGCTATATATAGAAGAACGATATATCATCAACAACATCATCAACTTTTTTTTCTGCTTTATTGGGGTTTAATTGAGAAAAGTTGTCTATGTTTAAGGCATACAATGTGATGTTTTAATATATGCATACATTATGAAATTATTATCACAGCCATGCTAATTAGCATAGCCATTTAATATTTAGCAACTTTTAAGTATACAATATTTTTAGATTTTAATTTTTGTGGGTATGTAGGTGTATATGGGTTACATGAGATAGTTTGATACAGGCGAACAATGTGTAATAATAACATCAGGGTAAATGGGGTATTTATGACCTCAAGAATTTATTCTCTCTTTGTGATATGAACAATCCAATTATACTTTTAGTTATGTTTAATATGTAATAAATTATTGTCGATTACTGGCACTCTGTTGTGCTATCAAATACTAAATTTTATTCATTCTATCTAACTATATTTTTATACCCATTAATAATTCCCACTATTTTTCCCAGCCTCTGGTAGCCATCATTCTGTCTATATATCCATGAGTTCAATTGTTTTAATTTTTCGTTTTCACAAATGAATAAGAACATGAGAAGTTTGTCTTTCTGTGCTTGGCTTATTTCACTTAACTTAATGTCCTCCAGTTCCATACATGTTGTTGCAAATTACAGGATCTCATTCTTTTTTATGGCTGAATAGTACTCTATTGTGTATATGTACCACATTTTTGGTATCCATTCATCTGCTGATAGACACTTATGTTGCTTCCAAATATTGACTATAGTGAATAGTGCTGCAATAAACATATGAGTGCAAATATCTCTCCTATATGCTGATTTCTGTTCTTTGGGATATATACCTAGGTGTGACATTGCTGGATCACATGGTAGCTCTATTTTTAGCTCCATTTTTAGTTTTCTGTGGAAATTCCAAAATTTTCTTCATAGTGGTTATACTAGTTTACATTCCCACCAATTCTGCATGAGGTTCTCTTTTCTCCACATCCTCACCGGTATTTGTTATTTCCTGCTTTTGGTTGAAAGCCATTTTCACTGAGGTAAGGTGATAACTCTTTGTAGCTTTGATTTTTATTTCCCTGGTGACCAACGATGTTGAGTACCTTTTCATATGCCTGTTTGCTATTTGTATGTTTTCTTTTGAGAAATGTCTATTCAGATCTTTTGTCTGTTTTTAAATCAGACTATTAGATTTTTTTCCTATAGAGTTGTTTGAGCTTCTTATATATTCTGGTTGTTAATCCCTTGTCAGATGCATAGTTTGCAAATATTTTCTTCCATTCTGTGGGTTGTCTCTTCACTTTTTTTTGTTTCCTTTGTTGTGCTGAAGCTTTTTAACTAGATGTGATCCCATTTGCCCCTTTTGCTTTGGTCGCCTTTGCTAGTGGATACTACTCAAGAAATTTTTGCCCATTCTAATGTTCTGGAGAATTTCTCCAAGGTTTCCTTTCAGTAGTTTCAGTTTTAGGTCTTAGATTTAAGTCTTTAATACATTTTGATTTGATTTTTGTATATGGTGAGAGATAGGGATGTAATTTCATTCTTATGCATATGGATATCTAGTTTTCCCAATAGTATTTATTGAAGAGACTTTCCTTTCCGTAATGTATGTTCTTGGCACCTTTGTCAAACATGAGTCTACTCTAGATGTGTGAATTTATTTCTGTATTCTCTTCTGTTCTTCCGATCTCCATATCTGTTTTCATGCCAGTACCATGTCATTTTGGTTACTACAGTGCTGCTATGTACTTTGAAGTCAGGTAATGTGATTCCTCCAGTTGTGTTCTTTTTGCTTAGGATAGTTTTGGCTATTTTAGTCTTTTGTGGCTCCATATAAATTTTAAATTTTTTTTCGTTTTGTGAAGAATGTCATTGGTATTTTGATAGGAATTGCCTTGAATCTGTAGATTATTTTGCCTTGAATCTGTAGATTATTTCCTCTAGAATGGACATTTTAACAATATTTATTCTTTCCATATAATAACATGGAATGCCTTTCCATTTTTTGTGTGTGTCTTCAATTTATTACATCAGAGTTTTACGCTTTTCATTGCAGACATCTTTCACTCCTCTAGTTAAGATAATTCTTATATATTTTATTTGTGGCTATTGTAAATGAGATTAATTTATTGACTTCTTTTTCAAATTGTTCACTTTTGGCATATAGAAATGCTGCTGATTTTTGTACATTGATTTTGTAACCTGCAACTTTACTGAATAACTTGATTTATTTCTTTCCCATTTGGATGCCCTTTATTTTTTTCTCTTGTTTGATCGTTCCAGCTAGGCTTTCCAGTAATATATTGAATAACAGTGGTGCCAGTGAGCATCCTTGTCATGTTACAGATCTTAGAGGAAAGGCTTTTAGTTTTTACCCATTCCATGTGATGCTAACTGTGAGTCTGTCATACATGGCTTTTATTATGTTGATGTATGTTGCTTCTACCTCCAGCTTTTGGGGGATGTTGAATATTATCAAATGCATTTTCAGCATCAATTGAAATGATCACATATTATTTTGCCCTTCATTTTGTTGATATGAAGTATCACATTGATTGATTTGCCTATGTTGAACCATCTTCGCATCCCTGGGATCAATCCCACTTGGTGATGATTAGTGATCTTTTTAATGTGTTGTTGAATTTGGTTTGCTAATATTTTGTTCAGGATTTTTGCATCAATATTTGTCAGAAATATTGGCCTGTAGTTTCCTTTTTTTGGATATATCTTTACCTGGTTTTGGTATCAGGGTAATACTGGTCTTATGGGTGTGTTTGCAAGTCTTACCTCCTCCTCCATTTTTCAGAATAGTTTGAGTAGGATTGATATTAGTTCTTCAAATATTTGGTAAAATTCAACAGTGATGCCATTAGGTTGTGGGCTTTCCTTTGCACGTTTTATTATGGCTTCAATTTCATTACTTGTCTTGGTCTGTTCAGGTTTTAGATTTCCTCATGATTCAATCTTGGTACATTTTATGTGTGTAGGCATTTATCCATTTCTTCTGGATTTTCCTTATTGGCATATAGTTGCTTACAGGAGCTGCTAATGATCCTTTGAATTTCTGTGGTATTGGTTGTAATTTCTCCTTTTTCATTTCTGATTTTATTTGTTTGGGTATTCTCTCTTTTTTTAATAGTCTGGCTCAAGGTTTGTCTATTTTATTTATCTTTTTAACAAATCAGCTTTTCATTTAATTGATCTTTTGAATTGATTCTTTTACTTCAGTTTCATTTATTTCTGCTCTGATCTTTATTTTTCATTTCAGTTTTATTTATTTCTCCTCTAATCTTTATTATTTCTTTTCTTCTACTAATTTTCAATTTGGTTTGCTCTCTTGATTTTATGGTGTTTTAAGATGTATTGTTAAGTTGTTCATTTGAAGTTTTTTGGCTTTCTTCGTATAGATGTATATAGCTATAAACTTTCCTCTTATTATTGCTTTCCCTGTATCCCATAAATTTTGGTATATTTCCATTGTTTGTTTCAAAAATGTTTTAATTTCCTTTTTAATTTTTTTATTGACCCACTGGTCATTTAGGAGCATACTATTTAATTTCCATGTGTTTGTGCAGTTAATACAATTTCTCTTGATATTCATTTTTAGTTTTATTCTATTGTGGCCAGAGAAGGTACTTGATAGAATTTCTTTTTTATTTTTTAAGACTTTTTTGTGACCTAACATATAGTGTATCTTTGAGAATAGTCCATGTGCTGAATAAAAAATTCATATCCTGAGGCCATTGAATAAATTGTTCTGTAGATATCTACTAGGTCCACTTGTTCTATAGTGCAGCTTAAGTCTAATGCTTTTTTGTTGATTTTCCATGTGGATGATCTGTCCAATGCTGAAAGTGGGGTGTTAAAGTCTCCAGCTATTATTGTATTAGGGTGCCTCTGTAGCTCTAATAATATTTGTTTTATATATCTGGGTCATCCAGTGTCATGTTAAAGGGGTCAGTTTAGCAAGAGGTTAAAACAATTATAAATATATAATATATATATAAATTTAGGTATGTTGTGTTTCCACTATCATTTGTTTCAAAAACTGTTTTAATTTCCTTCTTAATTTTTTCATTGACCCACTGATCATTCAGGAACATACTTGCTGAACTGACTCCTTTATCATGATATAATGACCTTATTGACCTCTTTTTATAGGTTTGTCTTGAAATCTATTTTGTCTGATAAAAGATAGCTACTCCTGCTCTGCTTTGGTTTTGACTGCATGGGATATGTTTTGCATCATTGTTTTTAGTCCTTTTTTTCATCCTTTTTTTTTCAGGCTTTATAGGCGACGTTTATTTCTTGTAGGCAGCAGATCATTGGGTCTTGTTTTTCTATCCATTCAGCTACTCTGTATTTTTTCATTGGAGCGTTTAGTTCATTTACATTCGATGTTCTTATTTATAAGTAAAGACCTAATCCTACCATTTTATTATTTGTTTTCTGGTTGTCTTGTGGACGTCTTTCTTTCCTTTCTTACTGTCTTCCCTTTAGTGAAGGTAGTATTCTCTGGTAATATGTTTTATTTTCTTGCTTTCGTGCGCATTTGTGTATCTGTTGTATATTTTTTTAGGTTACCATGAGCCTTTCAAATAATGTCTTATAACCCATCATTTTAAATGGATAACAGCTAAACACTGACTGCATAAACAAACAAGCAAAGAGAAAACTAATGAAACACTACACTTTAACTTCATACACCTATTTCTTAATGTTTTGTCATTTCTATTCATATCTTATTGTACTGCCTATGTCTTGAAAAGTCGTTGTAGCTATTATTTTTTATCTTTTCATATTTTAATCTTTTTTCTTTTTGAGTTGGAATCTCACTGTCTCATGCAGGCTAGAGTGCAGTGGTATGATCTCCACTCACTGCAACTTCCGCCTCCCAGGTTCAAGAGATTTTCCTGTCTCATCATCCTCAGTAGCCAGGATTACAAGCATGCACCACCATGCCCAGCTAATTTTTGTATTTTTAGTAGAGACGAGGTTTCACCTTGTTGGTCAGGCTCATCTCAAACTCCTGACCTTGTGATCCACCCTCCTCAGAGTGGTGAGTATATTTTAGTCTCTCTACTCAAGAGATCAGTAGTTTATGAACCGAAATTGCAGTAATAATATTTTGTGTTTTTCTGTGTAACAGTGAGTTTCATACCTTCAGATGATTTCTTATTGCTTTTAATTAATGTCTTTATTTTTTCAGATTAAAAAACTCCCTTTAGTATTTTTATTTATTAATTTTTGGATAGGTCTGCTGTTGATGAAATCCCTCACTTTGTTGGTCTAGGAAAGTCTTTATTTTTTCCTTATATTTTAAGGATATTTTCACTGGATATATAATTATAGGATAAAAGTAGGATCTTTTTTTTTCCTTTAGCACTTTAAATAAGTCAAGCCTTTTTCTCCTGGCCTGTAAGGTTTCCACTAAAATGTCTGCTGCCAGATGTATTGAAGTTCCACTGCATGTTATTTGTCTCTTTTCTCTTGCTTTTAAGATTCTTTCTTTATCCTTATCTTTGGGAATTTAATTATTAAATGTCTTCTTTGGGTTAAATCTTCTTGGTGTTATATAACCTTCTCATACTTGAGTTTTGATGTCTTTCTTTTAGGTTTGGGAAGTTCTCAGTTATTATCATTTTCAATAAACTTTCTACTCCTATCTCTTTTTCTACCTTCTCTTTAAGGCTCATAACTTAGCCCTTCTAAGGCTACCTGGTAAATCTTGTAGATAAAGTTATAGATCTTCATTTTTTTTTTAATTACTTTTTCTTTTGTCTTCTGTCTGTGAATTTTCAAATAGCCTGTCTTTAAGCTCACTATTTCTTCTTCTGCTTAATCAATCCTGCTATTAAAAGACCCTGATGCATTCTTTAGTATGTCAGTTGCATTTTTAAACTCCAGAATTTCTGCTTGTTTTTTTAGCTATTCAATCTCTTTGTTAAATTTATATGATAGGATTCTGAATTCTTTCTCTGTGTTATCTTGAATTTCATTGAGTTTTCTCAAAACAACTATTTTGAATTCAGTTGGAAAGGTCATATATCTCTGTCTCTCCAGGATTGGTCCTTGCTGCCTTATGTAGTTCATTTGGTGAGGTCAGATTTTCCTGGAAGGTCTTGATGCTTGTAGAAATTTATGTTTCCCAGCATTCAAGAGTTAAATATTTATTGTAGTCTTCACATTCTGGACCTGTTTGTCCCCATCCTTCTTGGGAAAGCTTTCTCAGTATTCAGTATTCAAAGGAACTTAGGTGTTATAATCTATGTTTTTAGTCTCTGCAGCCATAACCGCACCAGCTAGCCTCCAGAAGTCAGTAATGCTGTGGTTCTTGTGAACTCATAGAAGTACTACCTCAGTGGTCTTGGATAAGATCCAGAAGAATTCTCTAGATTACCAATCAGAGACTTTTGTTCTCTTCTCTTACTTTCTCCCAAACAAATGGGAGTATCTTTCTGCATGCTGAGCTTCCTGGAGCTGGGGGAGGGATAACACAAGCACCCTGGTGGCCACAACCACTGGCACTGTGCTAGGCCAGATGCAAAGCCAGCATAGTTCTCTGTCTCACCCAAGGCCCACAGTAACTACTGCCTGGCTACCACCTATGTTTGCTCAAAGCCCAAGGGCTCTACAATCAGCAGGTAACAAAGCCAGCCAAGCTTATCTTCTTCCTTTCAGGGCAGTGCATTCTCCTTGGCCCCAGCTAGGTCCAGAGATGCTGTCCAGGAGCCAGGACTTGGAGTCAAAAACCTCAGGAATATGCCTGGTGCTCTGCTCTATTCTACTGTGGCTGAGCTGGCACCCAAGCCACATGAAAAATTCCTTCTGACTTTTCTTTCCCCAAGCAGAGGAATCACTACCCATGGCCACCACTGCCCCAGGCCTATGGTGAGTACTGACTAGCTACCACCAGTGTTCACTCAAGGCCCAAGAGTGTTCTTCAGTTAGTTTTTGGTGATTGCTGCCAGGCCTAGGACCCTCCCTTCAGGAAAGTGGGCTTACCTATCACCTAGAATGGGTCTGGAAATGCTGTCTAAGAACCAAGATCTGGAATCAGGAAGTGCAAGAGCCTGCTTGGTCCTCTACCCTACTGTGGCTGAGCTGGTACCTAAGGTGGAAGACGAAGTCCCCTTTACTCTTCTCTTTCCTGTTCCCAAACAGAAGGAGTCTCTCCCTGTAGCCATCAAAGCTGGGAATGTACTGGATCTCACCTGAAGCCAGCACATCTCTTGAGTCCTACCCAAGGCCCACAGCAAACACTGCCTGGGTGTCACTTGCTGTCTATTTCTTTCTTAAGATTTTAAGTGAGTCTTAGCTTGTAGTTGAGTTTTTGTTTTTTTCTTATCCATTCAGCCACTCTGTTTTTTGATTGGCAAATATAATCCACATAGATTGAAAGTACTGATAAGTTGAAATTTACAATTGCCATTTTGTTTAATATTTACTGGCTGTTTTGAAAATTCTTTGTTTCTCTTTCCTTTTGCTATTTTCCTTTGTGATTTGATCATTTTCTTTAGTGCTATGCTTGGATTCTCTTTATCTTTTGTGTATCTACTATAAGATTGAGTAGTGTTTGTTTGGTGACCATGAAGCTTAAATAAAACATTTTATAGGGTATAACAGTCTATTTTAGGTTGATAACTGCTTATCTTTGATCATGTACTAAGAATCCATACTTTTGCTACCCCAAACTTTGCATTCTATGTTTTCGATGTCATAATTTACATCTTTTTATATAGTGTATCTATTAACAGATTATTGAATTTAGTTATTTTTAATAACTTTGTCTTTTAATCATTATACTAAAGTTAGAATTTACACAGCACCATTATAGTACCAAAATATTCTGAATTTGGCTATATACTAATATTTGTGAGTTTTATACTTTCATATGTTGTTATGTTACTAATAAGTGCCCTTGAATAAGCTTGGAGGGCTCCCTCTAGCATTTCTTGTAAGGCATGTCTAATGGTGATGAACTCCCTCCAGGTAATGTCCGTCATTTCTGAAGGACATCTTTGCCAGATAAAGTATTTTTTCCAAGATATTGAATATATTATTTCACTCTCTCCTCACATGTGAGAAAAGATAGACTTATAGGAGGTTCCCCTATATGTAGCCTCTTTTGTTTCTTTGAAAATTCTGTTTGTCTTTGATTTTAGACAGTTTGATTTTAATGTATCTTGGTAAAGTCTTCTTCAGGTTGAAGTCATTTGGAAATCTTTGAGCTTCATGTACCTAGTTGTTCATATGTTTCTCCAGATTTGGAACGTTTTCAGCCACTATTTTGTTAAATAAGATTTCTGCTTCTTTCTCTCTTTCTACTGAAAATTTCAAATTGAAAACCTAGTTGTCTTGATGGCATCCCATAGCCTTTCTTTATTCCTTCTCATTCTTTTTTTTTCTTTTTTGTCCTACGTATTTATAGTTCCAAATTGTCTGTATTTGAATTCACTGATTCTACTACTTAAGTCTACTGTTGATACCTCTATTGCACTTTTCATTCATTTATTGTGTTCTTTATCTACAGAATTTCTGTTTGGCTTGTTTTGATGATTTCTATTTTTTAATTGAATTTCTTGTTTTGTTCATGTATTGCTTTTCTGATTTCATTAAATTGTCTATCTGTGTTTTTTGGAGCTTACCTAGTTTCTTAAAATAGTTATTTTGAATTCTTTACCAGAAAATTGGTAGATCTCCATTACTTTGGAGTTTGTTGTGAAAATATTTGGGGTTTTCTTTGAGGGTGTCATGTTCCCTTGATTTTTATGATTTTTGAGGTCTTGCATTGCTGTCTTTGCATTTGAGGAAACAACAACCTCCTTAAGTCTTTCCTGAGTAACTTTGGCAGAAAAACAAAATGCTTCCATCAGTCATCCTAGCTAAAAATTATTAGATTGTCTCAGATCTTTTCTACGTTTTTGCCTGTTTTACACCTATTTCTTCCTCTTTGTGGTGGGTAATGAGGGAATTCTTAAGACTGTATGCCTTCTTCCAATTTCAAAAATCCAGGCTAGATGCTAGGGGCTTCCCATTTGTTTTCTCTGGGGCAGTGCTCTGAATCCTCAAGCTTTTACACCTTCTTACAATTCAGTAGAGTCAAGTTATTTGTGTGAGATGCTTGCTTTTTCCATCCTTAGGGATGTGCTCTGGATGCTGGCCTGGGAGAAGAGTGAGACACATGGAGTTTTTGGGATGTCCCTATGTGGGTCTTTAGATAAAATTCATGGGCCAGCTTCCTGGCAGAGTTCACAAAGTCATTAGCAGGGTCCCTGGCCTCTCTACTCTGCTCTCATCCTCTCCCAGTCTTTCAACTTAGTAATCTGGGTGAGGTAATAAAAAAGTCTACCTTTTGGGAAATATCCTTCATGGCTGGAGGAACAACGTGCTCCCTCTCTATGCTCTTACTTTCCCCCATAAGAGAAACTGCAGACTAAGGGCACTCTTGGCACTGAGCTGTGCTGCCTTGGAGGAAGGGTAACAGATAAAGTGAAATGGTTTTATTAACTCTCATCAATGCATCAACTTTTTGATATTTTGCTCCAAGGTGCCCTGAAACTTTTCCAGACTTGTGACTCCTACAAAGATAGGTTTTTAGATGAGTTGTACTCAAAATTGCTGCATCTATGGAGTGGAAGGAAATGATGGTAGAAAGCCCCTCTTCTACCACCTTGCTTACATAGCTCTCATCATCTTTATTAATGTTACCAATCATTATTACCTCATCAAATATTTATTAAGTTCTCATTCTAAGACCTTCTCGATGTGAAACAGTAAATCTGCCCAAAAAGCTAGATTGAGGCCAAGCCACAGGACCGAACTGTTACTCTCAATTTACATTTATTTCTGCAATTATAATTTTTCAATCAGATCAGTCATTTATTTAATTTTGTTGACATAATTTCTCTTGAACCTTATAGACTGAATTTTCTAGCATTTTAACTAGCAAATAATGGTAAGTTTAAGAACACTACATGTATTCATTCATATGTTTCATTTGCCTTACAAAAACCCAACTAAGCCACACAATTCTTAAGTGACAGAATTCCACATTAGTGTATGCAAAACTAAAAATTTACTTTATATATATGTGTATATATATATATATATGTGTGTATATATATATAAATGTGTGTGTGTGTATATATATATATATGTATGTATGTATATAATTGCCTTTTAGGTTCTGGGGTACATGTAAAGAACTTGCAGGATTGTTGCATAGGCACATACATGAAAATATTGCTGCATCCATCCCCATCAACTATATCTGGCATTTCTCCCCATGTTATCCCTCCCCAAATCCCTACCCTCAACTGTTCCTCCCCTAGCCACCTCCGAATAGACCTCACTGTGTGATGCTCCCCTGCCTGTGTCCATATGTTCTCATTGTTCAATGTCCTCCTATGAGAGAAAACATGCTGTGCTTGATTCTTTGTTGCTGTGTCAGCTTTGCTGAGAATGATGGTTTCCAGATTCATCCATGTCCCTACTAAGGACACAAACTCATCGTTTTTCATGGCTGCATAGTATTCCAAAGTGTATGTGTGCCACATTTTCCCTGTCCAGTCTATCATCGATAGGCATTTAGGTTGGTTCCAAGTCTTTGCTCTTGTAAAGAGTGCTGCAATGAACATACGTGTGCATGCGTCCTTATAATAGAATGATTTATAATCCTTTGGATATATACCCTATAATGGGACTTCTGAGTCATATGGTATTTCTATTTCTATGTCCTTGAGGAATCACCACACTGTCTTCCACAATGGTTGAACTAATTTACACTCCCACCAACAGTGTAAAAGTGTTCCTATTTCTCC
>NW_016107490.1:726324-739908 GCF_001604975.1 Cebus imitator
CTGGAGTTAATTTTAGTGTAAGGTGTCAGGAAGGGGTCCAGTTTCTGCTTTCTGCACATGGCTAGCCAGTTTTCCCAACACCATTTATTAAACAGGGAATCCTTTCCCCATTGTTTGTTTTTGTCAGGTCTGTCAAAGATCAGATGGTTGTAGATGTGTGGTGTTGCCTCCTAGGTCTCTGTTCTGTTCCATTGGTCTATGTCTCTGTTTTGGGACCAGTACCACGCTGTTTTGATTACTGTAGCCTTGTAGTATAGTTTGAAGTCAGGTAGCATGATGCCCCCAGCTTTGTTCTTTTTGCTTAGAATTGACTTGGCTATGTGGGCTCTGTTTTGGTTCCATATGAAGTTTAAAATGGTTTTTTCCAGTTCTGTGAAGAAGGTCATTGGTAGCTTGATGGGGATAGCATTGAATCTATAAATTACTTTGGGCAATATGGCCATTTTCACGATATTGATTCTCCCTAACCATGAGCATGGAATGTTTCCCCATCTGTTTGTGTCCTCTCTTATTTCGTTGAGCAGTTCTTTGTAGTTCTCCTTGAAGAAGTCCTTTACATCCTTTGTTCTTTGTATTCCTAGGTATTTTTTTCTCTGTGTAGCAATTGTGAATGTGAGTTTGCTCTTGATTTGGCTCTCTGTAAGTCTGTTATTTGTATATAAAATGCTTGTGATTTTTGCACATTGATTTTGTATCCTGAGACTTTGCTGAAGTTGCTTATCATTTAAGGAGATTTTGGGCTGAGACGATGGGGTCTCCAAAATATACAATCATGTCAACTGCAAATAGAGACAATTTGACTTCCTCCTTTCCTAATTGAATACCCTTTATTTCTTTTCCTTGCCTGATTGCTCTGGCCAGAACTTCCAATACCATATTGAATAGGAGTGGTGAGAAAGGGCACCCTTTTCTCGTGCCAGATTTCAAAAGGAATGCTTCCAGTTTTTGCCCATTCAGTATGATATTGGCTGTGAGTTTGTCATAAATGGCTTTATTATTTTGAGATACGTTCCATCGATACCTAGTTTATTGAGAGGTTTTAGCATAAAGGGCTGTTGAATTTTGCCTAAGACCTTCTCTGCATCTATTGAGATAATCCTGTGGTTTTTGTCTTTGGTTCTGTTTATGTGGTAAATTACATTTATAGACTTGTGTATGTTGAACTAGCCTTGCATCCCCAGGATGAAGCCTACTTGATCATGATGGGTAAGCTTTTTGACGTGCTGTTGCAATCGGTTTGCTAGTATTTTATTGAAGATTTTTGCATCTATGTTTAGCATGGATATTGGCCTGAAGTTTTCTTTTCTTGTTGAATCTCTGCTAGGTTTTGGTATCACGATGATGTTCGTCTCATAAAAAGATTTGGGGAGGATTCCTTATTTTTGGATTGTTTAGAATAGTGTCAAAAGGAGTGGTAACAGCTCCTCTTTGTATGCCTGATAAAATTTGGCTGTGAACCCATCTGGATCTGGGCTTTTTTTTGGTTGGTAAGCTATTAATTGCTGCCTCAACTTCAGCCCTTGTTATTGGTCTGCTCAGGGTTTTGACTTCTTCCTGGTTTAGGCTTGGTAGGATGGAAGTGTCCAGGAATGTATTCATTTCTTCCAGGTTTACTGGTTTATGTGCATAGAGTTGTTTGTAGTAATCTCTGATGGTGGTTTGTATTTCTGTGGAATCTGTAATGATATCTCCTTTATTGTTTTTTATTGCATATTTTTTATTATTCTCTCTTTTCTTTTTTATTAATCTAGCTAGTGGTCTATCTATTTTGTTGACCTTTTCAAAAAAACAGGCTCCTGTATTTATTAATTTTTTTGAAGGGTTTTTGGTGTCTCTAGCTCCTTCAGGCCTTCTCTGATCTTAGTTATTTCTTGTCTTCTGCTAGCTTTTGAGTTTTTTTGATCATGCTCCTCTACCTCTATCAATTTTGATGATAAGGTGTCGGTTTTAGATCTTTCCTTGCTTCTCATGTGGGTATTTATTGCTATAAATTTTCCTCTAGACACTGCTTTATATGTATCTCAGAGATCCTGGTACATTGTATGCTCATTCTCATTGGTTTAGAAGAACATCTTTATTTCTGCCTTCATTTCGTTTTTTATCCAGTCAACATTCAAGAGCCAGTTGTTCAGTTTCCATGAAGCTGTGCGGTTCTGAGTTAGTTTCTGAATTCTGAGTTCTAATTTGATTGCATTGTGGTCTGAGAGACTGTTTGTTATGATTTCCATTCTTTCTTTTGCATTTGGTTAGGAGTGATTTACTTCCAATTGTGTGGTCAATTTTAGAGTAGGTGTGATGTGGTGATGAGAGGAATGTATATTCTGTGGATTTGGGGTGGAGAGTTCTGTAAATGTCTATTAGGTTGCTTGTTCCAGGTCTGAGTTCAAGTCCTGGATATCCTTGTTAATTTTCTGTCTCGTTGATCTAATATTGACAATGGAGTGTTAAAGTCTCCCATTATTATTCTGTGGGAGTCTAAGTCTCTTTGTAGGTCATTAAGAACTTGCTTTACATATCTGAGTGCTCTGTATTGGGCGCATACATATATATATATGGATCTTATATATATATATAGGATAGGATCATCCTATATATATATAGGATAGGATAAGATCATGCTCTTATTGTTGCATTGATCCTTTTACCATTATGTAATGCTCTTCTTTGTCTCTTTTGTTCTTTGTTGGTTTAACATCTATTTTATCAGAGACAAGGATTGCAACTCCTGCCTTTTTTTGCTCTCCATTTGCTTGGTAGGTCTTCCTCCATCCCTTTATGTTGAGCCTATGTGCATCCTTGCATGTGAGATGGGTTTGCTGGATACAGCACACCAATGGGTTTTGACTTTTTATCCAATTTGCCAGTCTCTGTCTTTTGATTGGGGCATTTAGCCCATTTACACTTAACGTTAATATTGTTACGTGTAAATCTGATCCTGCCATTTTGATGCTAGCTGGTTGTTTTGCCCATTGATTGATGCAGTTTCCTCATTGTGTCAATGCTCTTTACCATTTGGTATGTTTTTGGAGTGGCTGGTACCGGTTGTTCCTTTCTATGATTAGTGCTTCTTTCAGGAGCTCTTGTAAAGCAGGCCTGGTGGTGATGAAATCTCTGAGTAATTGCTTGTTGATAAAGGATTTTTTTTTCTCCTTCACTTATGAAGCTTAGTTTGGCTGGATATGAAATTCTAGGTTGAAAGTTCTTCTCTTTAAGGGTGTTGAATATTGGCCCTCAGTCTCTTCTGGCTTGTAGGGTTTCTTCTGAGAGATCAGCCATGAGTCAGATGGGCTTCCCTTTGTGAGTAACCTGACCTTTCTCTCTGACCGCCCTTAGCATTTTTTTCTTCATTTCTACCCTGGTGAATCTGATGATTATGTGCCTTTGGGTTGCTTTTCTTGAGGAATATCTTTGTGGTGTATTTCCTGGACTTGAACGTTGGCCTGGCTTGCTGGGTTGGGGAAGTTCTCCTGGATAATATCCTGAAGAGTGTTTTCTAGCTTGGATTCATTCTGTCTGTCACATTTAGGTACACATATCAAATGCAGATTAGGTCTTTTCACATAATCGATGTTTCTTGAAGGCTTTGTTCATTTCTTTTTACTCTTTTTTCTCTAATCTTGCCTTCTCATTTTATTTCATTGAGTTGAAATTCAATCTCTGATATCCTTTCTTCTTGGTCGATTCAGCTATTGAAACTTGTGTATGCTTCGTGAAGTTCTCATGTTGTGCTTTTCATTTGCATCAATTCATTTATGTTCTTCTCTAAGCTGTTTATTCTCATTAGCATTTCGTCAAACCGTTTTTCAAGATTCTTAGATTCTTTGCAGTGGGATAGAGCATGATCTTTTAGCTCAGAGAAGTTTGTTATTACCCACCTTCTGAAGCCTGTTTGTGTCGATTCATTAGACTCATTCTGCATCCAGCCTTGTTCCCTTGCTGGTGAGGAGTTGTGATCATTTGAAGGAGGAGAGGCATTCTGATTTTGGGTGTTTTCACCTTTTTTGCACTGGTTTCTTCCCATCTTTGTGGCTTTATCTACCTGTGGTCTTTGAGGTTGGTAACTTTCCGATGGAGTCCCTGAGTGGATGTCCTTTTTGTTCCTGATGAAGTTATTTCTTTCTGTTTCTTAGTTTTCCTTCTAACAGTCAGGTCCCCCTACTGTAGGGCTGCTGGAGATCCACTCCAGACCCTGCTTGCCTGGGGATCACCTGCAGTGACTGCAGAACAGTAAGGGTTGCTGCCAGTTTCTTCTTCTGTTATTTTTGTTCCATAAGGATAGCCACTAGATGTCATCCTGAGCTCTCCTTTATGAGATGTCTCTGTGGTTATACAGGGGTTGGGGAGGTGCTTGAGGTGACAGTCTGTCCCTTATAGGAGCCCAAGTGCTTAGCTGTGAGCTCCATGTTCTGTTCAGAGCTGCTGGGCAGGTACATTTAAGTCTGTTGCAGCAGAAGTCATAACCACCTTTTTTTTCCAGGTGCTCTGTCTCAAGAAGATGGGGCTTTATTTATAAGTTCCTGTCATTCTGCTGTCTCTTTTCAGAGATGCCCTGCCCAGAGAGCAGGTAGCCTAGTCACAGTCTGCCAGAAGAGGCATTGCTGAGCTGCTGTGGGCTCTGCCCAGCTGCTGTGTGAACTTCCTTGCAGTTTTGTTTATAGGGGTATAGTTAGAACTGCCTTGGTAATGGTGGTCTGCCTCAGTAATGGCAGACTGTCTCTGTAATGGTGGAGTGCCTCTGTAATGGCGGAGTGCCTCTGTAATGGCAGAGTGCCTTGGTAATGGCGGATTGCCTCAGTAATGGTGAACTACCTAGTAATGGCAAACTGCCTCAGTAATGGCAGACTGCCTTGGTAATGGTGGGCCGTCTCAGTAATGGTAGACTGCCTCAGGAATGGCAGACTGCCTCTTAGTGGTGGACTGCCTTGGTAATAGCAGATGCCCTTCCCCCCACAGAGCTGACCATCCCGGATCCAGCTATGCTTGCTGTGAAACTCTCAATCCAGAGTTTCAGATTGCTGGTCTTTGTGAGGGGGGACCAGCCAAGCCAGATTACCTGGCTTCCTGTTTCAGCCCCCTTTTTTTTGGTTGAAGGGGCAACTCTGTCTCTCAGGCATTCCAGTCACCAGTTGAAATAGCACCTGGATTTGTGTGAGTTTTTGTGTGGATACCCACTGTGCTGGCTGAAACAGCCACACTGGAGACTTGGGGTGCTTTTCTGCCTGGGAATCTCCTGGTCTGTGGGCAGTAAAAATTCATTTGGAAATGTGATGACCACTCACCCTCTGAGTTTTCGCTGGGAACTGCAATCCAGAGCTATTCCTATTCAGCCATCTTGGATCCTCCCCCTAAAAATTTACTTTTACCTCTTGCTTTTGATTTTTGTTTGTTTATGTTTTGAGATGGAACTTGCTCTGTCACCCAGGCTAGAGTGCAGAAGCACAACCTCAGCTCACTGCAACCTCCACCTGTTGTATTTATTAATTTCTATAATAAATATTTCCTGTTTATTAGTTTCTATAGTAGAATATGTTGTATTTTTTATTGTACCACTTCTTTATCCTTATACCTACAGAGACATCATTAAATATTGATTGGATAAATAAATGATTGAATTAATGAAAATTAGACTCTCAATAAAAATTTCTAAAAATGTAGTTAGTAATCTAGCTCTGCCTTCATTTATGTGTAATTTGGTCTTGCTAAAATTCTAACATATCTGGATTACTGCTACTGCTTATTCTGCTCACGAGATGCCACATCCTATATTATTGAGTTCCTTCCTTACCTGCTCACAATTTTCCCGGTAGGATTCCTAGATTCTAGTTATTTCTTCAGGTCAGGTTGTTCTTTTGCTACAATACTGAAACATCTGAGTCTGGCACATCAGGCTTGTACTTCAACATAGCATAGGTAAATGTGGCTTCTGGGTTAGCATTATGGGAAGTAGCATAGACCAATTCAGAAGCAATAGAAATGAACAAATGCTATGAAATCTTTTAATTACAGAGTCATAAAGTATCAAATACTTCATTGCTTTGGGGACTTAAGATATTCAATTTTTTGAGTTCAGGGGTTTTACTCTGGGGTTCCTAAGAAAAATACTAAGCATGCGTCATGCCCTTGAAAGACATTATTTTCAATAATCCCCCTTTTCTTTCTTTTTTTCTTTTTTCCTTCCTTCAGAAAAATAAACAGAACAAAACAAGAAAATGGCTTTGCTTCTCTGACACTAAGGACATAAATCTTAGCTTTTCTTAGTGCACCAATGATTTACTGTAAAGAAAGAATACTTGTTATAATTGTATTCTACTTTACATTATTTTGAATAGTGTAAGTGCATTATTTACTTGGTAATTATATAAATAAATCTGTCTGTCCTTAAACTAAGCATTGCTATTTAGAAAGCCAGGAAGTAAACAGAATCCTATTCAAAGATTTGCATAGAAATGTATAGGGGTCGATGTTTTCTCTTTAGAAGCAACAGCAGAGGCATGTAAGAAAGCCATACTTTCTTTACCCTTCCTACTCTGAGGAGTAACTCACTCCTGGTAACTTCTGCAGCTCTTAATCTCTTCTAGCATTTAGAAGTTGCTATCTCCTGTTATTGTTTATCTTTTCTTTTCTGAGACAGAGTCTCACTCTGTCTCTCAGGCTTAAGTGCAATGGCACAATCTCAGCTCATGGCAAACTCCACCTTTTGGGTTCAAGTGATTCTCCTGCCTCAGCCTCCCAGGTAGCTAGGACAATAGATGCCTGCCACCATGCCCAGGTAAATTTTGTATTTTTAGTAAAGGCAGGGTATCATCATATTGGCCAGGCTGATTTTGAATTCCTAGCCTCATGATCCACCCACCTTGGCCTTCGAAAGTGCTGGGATTACAGGCATTAACACCCACACCTGGCCTTATTGTTTAATCTTTCATTCTTTAATGTATACTTACCAAGTCAACTACACTTTAAACCATTTAAAACTCATTCTTTTTCTTTCTTCAGACTGTAGTACACACTGCCTTCTCTATAACATATTAATGTTGAATAAATTTTTATCGGTAATGTATATTAATTTTATTTTAACAAATATTTACTTAGATGGTGAACTAAATACTTTGGAGAGAACCATAGACAAGACACAGTCTTGGAAATCTTCAAGGAACTTATAAGCCAGTGGAAGAAAATTGGCTACTGGAAGCAGTTATACAATGTGGAACAAAATAAATGCATAATAAAAGTACAAGGTGATAGGAGATTTAAAAGGAGGCAATCCATGGTAATTTTTGTGATTAAAATTGCACTTTCTAGAAAACAGGATATCACTTAATACATCACCAGATTGGTACTGACTGCAATAACAGCTTATTCTTGCTTCCTCTGAATAAGACTTTTTACTACTAACTTTTGTGGCTTTTACTATACTTCTTTTAGGTTACCCCCATCTAGTAGCTGGAAAAGGCCTCTATGACAGTCTATTTCTCTCATAAACAGAAATTGTCACATGTCTACATTCAAGCAAAATATATCTAGTCAATGGAGACAAGATGGGAGATGTGTACATATAAACCTGAATATCATGTATTTCTGAGTTCAATTTTTTAAGAGACTTATCTTCCTTCTTGCTTTCAAATTTCTTTATGACTTCTAAAAAAGAACTTGCTTTCCTCTTCTTTCAGAAAATGCTCTCTTGTTAGGCTAACTTTACTCACTAATACAATTCCTCATTCAGAGATGCAATAATGAGACATAATATTACAGAAACTCCAGATAATGAGCAACATAGGCAGTTCAAATTGAGAAACAGACAATAGTGAAGCCTTAAACTACACTTGAAGAGGGATCTGGAAAAAAAGATAAGAGTAGAAAAAGGAAGAGCAGAGGAGGAAGTAATCTAGTCCAAACAGAATGTATATATGCTTGGAGCCAATTCTCTTAGTTTTATTGAATCATAATCAATATTTTCAGAAACAACTTTGCACCACTTTAAGTCTTCATTTTGTGCCCTTTATTCTCAAGCGTTCATTTTCCATTAATGATTTCCAGATTTCAGCACTTTCATTGTATTTTCCAAAGTTGGTGTAATTTTTATATGCAAACATGCATTGATTCCCCTCAAAAGCAATTCTTGTTTTGTAAAGGCTTCACTTTCAGTTTTTTCTTCAATGATATTATTATTCCTATATCATCTCCAGCTGCCAGCCACTTTTTTCTATAACAGACACATCACTTTCCATACCTGATGTATATTTTGTATAAAAGGTATATACAGATTGTTCATGTGTTCAAATTAAAAAATGAGGACACATGCCTCCACAGAGCACATTTTCTTTGATTTAATGTTTTTTCCCATAAAAAGTATATAGTACTATAAAAATAATATGATATTTACCCATCCATACAAAAAGTTACTTTGATCGAGAAAGAATAGAATTATGTGAAAGTAAATGTGCAATTCAGCAAAAAAGAATGTCAGTATACTTTTTTAAAATTGCATTTTATTTTGTCCATTGATAATATTGAAGTTAACGGTATATTTTTCTGTTTACACTTGCTTGAAGTTAGGTAGAACACTTAGTTCTTATGTGTTCTTTAACAACTCTTGGGAAAGATCAAATAATTAATTTGAAGTATCATGAAATAGCTTTTTATTGGGCACTGATACATTTTTTCACATGCAGGTTCATTAATTAGTAAAGATGCTCTTTGGATCCTTCATAAGTGACAATGAGATGTGGAGATTATAACTTTTTTATATTTAAAATACTAATTGTTCTCAAAATAGAAATCTCACAGTTTATTTAGATATCTTATACTTCCATAAATATCATTGTATTAGTCAAGTTTCTCCAGAGAAACAGAACCAATTGTTTAGATATAGATATATAGGTTATACAAATGTAGAGATTATATATAGATAAATTTATTATGATTAACTAGCTCATATAATTATGGAGGCTAAGTTCCATGATCTGCTATCTCCAGGATGACACCCCAGGAAGACCTGTGGTGTAATTCCAGTCTGAGTCTCAAAGCCTGAGACCCAGGGAAACAGATAATATAAATCCCAGTCAAGGACAAGAGAAGACACGTGTCTGAGCTCAAGCATGCAGGCAAGAAGAGAATGAGTTCAAGTCCTCCTGTCCTCTGTTTTTTGTTCAACTCAGGACCTCAATGGGTTGTATGGTACCCACCTATGTTGAGGAGGACAATCTGCTTTACTGAGTCGACTGATTAAAGTGTTCATCTTATCTGGAAACACTCTCACAGGCAAACCCAGAAATAATATTTAATCTGGGTACTGAATGGCCCAGTCAAGTTGACACAGAATTAATCATCACAGTCTATTTCAAAGAGCACTGTCCACACTGTAACATGTTCTCATACAAATGGGAAAAAAATTGTCAAATATTTTCCAGTCTTTCTTCTTTATTTTCCTTCCTATATTATTTTACATATATTCATTTATATGTTAGTTCTTTTGAAAGAATGTTATCACTGCTACTAAATTTGACTAAAAAAACAATTAAAACTCTACTTCTGTTCTTACAGTTTTACATGAGATAAAACAAATAATGCTAACTATTACTTCATGTACAAATATTATGAAATAAATTTAGAAATTAAGCTTATATACTAGAACTCATATGTATCCTGTGGTCCAAAAAACAAAACCAAAAAAAACAAATAAAAATTATCACTAAGAAATTCATCAATAACATTTTATAAAATTTATTATTACAATTCTTAGAGAGTAACACTAGAATACCATCTGAATCTAAATGCTTCCTGAGAACAAGTACTGATTCTGATTCTCTGCAATAATGACTCCTAGAATAGAAACTCAATTTTAATACCAAACTTCTTCCTTCAGTTACCTAGAAAAACTTTAAACTCACTCTTGTAAGAAACCTGGACACTGAAATGCCACAAGGCTGTGGATAATCCTTTTAGTCACAAGAAAAATGTCCTCTAAACTAAGAAACCAGTTAATTGTATTAAATGAAGCACACAGTGACCTCGACTAAAGTTGGCTCCCAAATTTCAGTGTGAAAAACATATTAAGAGTGATATATAAGTTCTACACGAATATCGACACTGTGGTTTTTATGTATCATATGGTATTGTAAGCAGGATGGCTGAACTGGACACATATTATGTTTTAATTTGATCTGCCATGAGCACTTGAAATAGAAATAATTTTAAAAATCCTCGCTTTAGAAACATGTGTGGATCATATTAAAAAGGAAAGAGGATACCAAATCTGATGTTTTTATATATTATAAAGGTATTTCTCAAATCACCTTTCTGACACATTTGTCTGTATCGATCAAATGCTGTTAGACAGACATTGTCTGACCTGTCTAAATCCATCAATAGCTAGCTCTTGATGCCTGATTCCCAGGGTACTTTAGCTCTTAGTCCTAAATATGAATATTATTTATAAGCTTTTTTACTAAAGAGATCAATCATTATGTGCATATTAAATTTGCATTATTGCTGCTGTTAACAGTGCCCTTTGGCTGGCCACAGATTAAACTCTTATGCATAGGCTGCCACAGACAGTAAACATTTCATTAGCAACACTTGAAATGTACACACAGGATACCATATCCCCAAGAGTGTATATGTGAATTATAAGAAACCTGTTTAACGTTAGGGCAAGTACATATTCCCTATAGTTTGCATTGTATTTCCATTCTGGGTGCCACAAACCATACCATTAAATATATTTTGCCCACTTAAAAACTGCTTTGTAGGGATGGCATGTCTTAATTGTTCCCAAGACAATGCATAATGCACTGCTGTGATGGGCCTTCAGTTAAACTAATAAGCAGGTAAGTTGCTGCCTGGCTTCAGCATATTTTAAAGCACTAATGAAACACGTTGTACGAAGCAACAGCAGCAGCAACACGACAACAAAAGTTGTTAGCATGGGAAGACAAATAAGATTCCAGAAGAGATTTCCTAGTTTTTATAAATAAACAGAAAATGTGTTTTACTGACTGACTCTAATGCTTCTATTGTCCTCTATGCATAATATATTTTAATAACAGAGAAATATTTGTGCCAAATTTTCCAAAGCAACTAGCTTGTATATAAAAATTATGCAGAGGAAGACAAAATTCAGCTAGCTGCCATTACAAATCAGGCAGTTGTGCATGTAAAACAGGTAATGGCATATTTTGCACCAGCAATTACCTTTCTTGCACCTGTGAGTCTCTGTTTTGCATATGTAAGTAGGTCCCTGTTTATTGCATTTAAAGCTGCTACCTCAGCTTCTTTAGGTAAACTTTATGTTTTTACTAAATGTCATCCCAAAACAAAAAAAAGGAGGGGGGCATTTCTATCGTAAGTTTAAGTGCATGTGGGCACGAGTGTGCCTGTGTGTATGCTTTCTAAATAACTAAAATTGATGCTAACTTCATTTGGTTTTAACTACTGTACCTTGCAGGGCCATGTTTGATGATATAAAATATTTCATTTTGGTTTTATGACATAAATGTCTAAATGTCCTGCTGCTGAGATGTATCAATCAAATCAAAGGTTCAAATTTAATATTATCCAAGTGCCAGGATGAGAGGGAAAATGATACTTCAGTTCACAGTCAACGGATGCGGAATGTCTTCACAGTCAATAACAGGCTCCCGCATATACCTCTTGTATATCCATTACTTCAGGGTTCATAAAGTGGAATGGAGCACTTCTGAAAATGCCTTAGGTTTTTTCTCCCCATATATATTTTTAAATTGTTACTTGCATGGAAAAGAGAAAGTAACAAATTCACTTTACATAGGATCATTTTATACAGGCATTATAAGCAATTAAAATCGCAGCGTTTCAAGGACATTTCACAGCTTTTCAATAAACTGAAGCAAACTCCTGAATCCATTTTTATAATCCCATTGCATATAGTAGCTAGTCATTATGAAGCTATCAAACTGAATGCTTGAATACTTCTTATCGACCTATTATTTATCATTAAATATCCAAGAAACTATATGAGACATGATCAATCCAGCAGACCACACCACTAGGCACATGTCTAAGAAGCAAAATTTCAAGCAAAAGTATCCAATTGAACTTCATTACTTGCCAATTTTATGGCAAATAGCATACTATGCTTGTCGCTCTTTCTTTATTCCAGGCAACTGCATGAGGAAAGTTTATGGTCATGAGTAGATTTTAGATCTACAAGTTAGGCTTTTTCAAAATCAGAGAACGAAAAGTTATATATATATATACATATATATATATATATATGTATATATATATGACAAATATATGTGTATACATATATACATAAGACATATATATATATAAAAGTCTTATATATATATATATTTATTGTATTTTAGGTTCTGGGTTACATGTAAAGAACATGCAGGATTGTTGCATACATATGTACATGGCAATGTGGTTTCTGCCTCCATCCCCACCACCTATATCTGGCATTTCTCCCCATGTTATCCCTCCCCAACTCCTTACCCCCTACTGTCCCTCCCCTAGTGCCCCCCCCACAGACTTCAGTGTGTGATGCTCTCCTCCCTGTGTCCATGTGTCCCGCCTATGAGTGAGAACATGCGGTGTTTGATTTTCTGTTCATGTGTCAGTTTGCTGAGAATGATGGTTTTCAGGTTCATAAATGTCCCTACAAAGGACATAAACTCATCACTTTTTATGGCTGCATAGTATTCCATGGTGTATATGTGCTACATTTTCCCTGTCTAGTCTGTCATCAATGGGCATTTGGATTGGTTCCAAGTCTTTGCTATTGTAAACAGTGCTGCAATGAACATACATGTGCATGTGTCCTTATAATAGAATGATTTATAATCCTTTGGATATACCCCAGTAATGAGATTGCTGGATCAAATGGAATTTCTATTTCTAGGTCCTTGAGGAATCGCCACGCTGTCTTACACAACGATTGAACTAATTTATACTCCCACCAACAGTGTAAAAGTGTTCCTATTTCTCCATATCCTCTCCAGCATCTGTTGTCTCCATATATTTTAATGATCGCCATTCTAACTGGCATGAGAGGATATCTCAATGTGGTTTTGTTTTGCATTTCTCTACTGACCAGTGATTAATGATGAGCATTTTTTCACATGTTTGTTGGCCTCATATATGTCTTCTTTTGAAAAGTGTCTGTTCATTTCCTTTGCCCACTTTTGAATGGGTTTGTTTGTTTTTTTCTTATAAATCTATTTCAGTTCTTTGTAGATTTTGGATATAAGTCCTTTGTCAGATGGGTAGATCGCAAAATTTTTTTACCATTCTGTTGGTTGCCAGTTTGCTCTAATGATTGTTTCTTTTGCTGTGCAGAAGCTGTGGAGTTTGGTTAGGTCCCATCTGTCTATTTTGGCTTTTGTTGCCAATGTTTTTGGCGTTTTGGACATGAAGTCCTTGCCTATGCCTATGTCCTAAATGGTTTTGCCTAGATTTTCTTCTAAGGTTTTTATGGTGTTAGGTCTCATGTTTAAGTCTTTAATCCATCTGGAGTTAATTTTAGTGTAAGGTGTCAGGAAGGGGTCCAGTTTCTGCTTTCTGCACATGGCTAGCCAGTTTTCCCAACACCATTTATTAAAC
>NW_016107490.1:740498-782770 GCF_001604975.1 Cebus imitator
AGAGACAATTTGCCTTCCTCCTTTCTTAATTGAATACCCTTTATTTCTTTTCTTGCCTGATTGCTTTGGCCAGAATTTCCAATAGTATATTGAATAGGAGTGGTGAGAGAGGGCATTCTTGTGTAGTGCCGGATTTCAAAGGGAATGCTTCCAGTTTTTGCCCATTCAGTATGATATTGGCTGTGAGTTTGTCATAAATAGCTTTTATTATTTTGAGATACATTCCGTCAGAACCTAGTTTATTGAGAGTTGTTAGCATAAAGGGCTGTTGAATTTTGCCTAAGGCCTTCTCTGCATCTACTGAGATAATCATGTGGTTTTTGTCTTTGTTCCGTTTATGTGGTGAATTATGTTTATAGACTTGCGTATGTTGAACCAGCCTTGCTTCCCCAGGATGAAGCCTACTCGATCATGATGGATAAGCTTTTTGATGTGCTGTTGCAATAAGTTTGCCAGTATTTTATTGAAGATTTTTGCATCTGTGTTCAGCATGGATGTTGGCCTGAAGTTTTCTTTTCTTGCTGAGTTTCTGCTGGGTTTTGATATCAGGATGAAGTTGGTCTCATAAAAAGATGTGGGGAAGAATTCCTCTTTTTAGATTGTTTGGAATAGTGTCAGAAGGAGTGGTACCAACTCCTCTTTGTATGTCTGGTAAAATTCGGCTGTGAACACATCTGGACCTGGGCCTTTTTTGGTTGGTAAGCTATTAATTGCTGCCTGAACTTCAGCCCTTGTTATTGGTCTATTCAGGGTTTTGACTTCTTCCTGGTTTAGGCTTCGGAGGATGCAAGCGTCGAGGAATTTATTCATTTCTTCCAAGTTTACTGGTTTATGTGCATAGAGTTGTTTGTAGTAATCTCTGATGGTGGTTTGTATTTCTGTGGAATCTGTGGTGATATGCACTTTATCGTTTTTTATTGCATCTATTTGATTCTTCTCTCTTTTCTTTTTTATTAATCTGGCTAGTCTTCTATTTTGTTGATCTTTCCAAGAAAACCAACTTCTGGATTTATTAATTTTTTGAAGGGTTTTTTGTGTCTCTGTCTCCTTCAGGTCTGCTCTGATCTTAGTTATTTTTGTCTTCTGCTAGCTTTGAGTTTTTTTGATCATGCTCCTCTACCTCTTTCAATTTTGATGTTACGGTGTTGATTTTAGATCTTTCTTTGCTTCTCGTGTGGCCATTATTTCTATAAAATTTCCTCTAGACATTGCTTTAAATGCGTCCCAGAGATTCTGGTACATTGTGTCTTCATTCTCATTAGTTTTGAAGAACACTTTTATTTCTACCTTCATTTCATTGTTTATCCAGTCAACATTCAACAGCCAGTTGTTCAGTTTCCATGAAGTTGTGCAGTTCTGAGTTAGTTTCTGAATTCTGAGTTCTAATTTGATTGTGCTGTGGTCTGAGAGGCTGTTATAATTTCCATTCTTTTGCATTTGCTGAGGAGTGATTTACTTCCAATTATGTGGTCAATTTTAGAGTAGGTGTGATGTGGTGCTGAGAGGAATGTATATTCTGTGGATTTGGGGTGGAGAGTTCTGTAAATGTCCTTCAGGTTTGCTTGGTCCAGGTCTGAGTTTAAGTCTTGAATATCCTTGTTAATTTTCTGTCTCGTTGATCCATCTAATATTGACAGTAGAGTGTTAAATTCTCCCACTAGTATGGTGTGGGAGTCTAAGTTTCTTTGTAGGCTGTTAAGAACTTGTTTTATGTATCTGGGTGCTCCTGTATTTGGCATGTGCATATTTAGGATCGTTAGCTCTTCTTGTTGCATTGATCCTTTTACCATTATGTAATGCCCTTCTTTGTCTCTTTTGATCTTTGTTAGTTTAAAGTCTATTTTATCAGAGACTAGGATTGGAACTCCTGCTTTTTTTTGCTATCCATTTGCTTGGTAGATCTTCATCCATCCCTTTATTTTGAGCCCTTTGTATCTTTGCATGTGAGATGGATTTCTTGGATACAGTGCACTGATGGGTTTTGACTTTTTATCCAATTTGCCAGTCTCTGTCTTTTGATTGGGGCATTTAGCCCATTTACATTTAAGGTTAATATTGTTATGTGTAAATTTGATCCTGTCAATTTGATTCTAGCTGGTTGGTTTGCCCATTAATTGACACAGTTTCTTCATTGTGTTGATGCTCTTTACCATTTGGTACGTTTTTGGAGTGGTTGGTACTCGTTGTTCCTTTCTATGATTAGTGCTTCTTTCAGGAGCTCTTGTAAAGCAGGCCTGGTGGTGATGAAATCTCTGAGCAATTGCTTGTTCGTAAAGGATTTTATTTCTCCTTCACTTAGAAAGCTTAGTTTGGCTAGATATGAAATTCTAGGTTGAAAGTTCTTTTCTTTAAGGGTGTTGAATATTGGCCCCCACTCTCTTCTGGCTTGTAGGGTTTCTGCTGAGAGATCTGCTGTGAGTCTGATGGGCTTCCTCTTGTGAGTAACCTGACCTTTCTCTCTGGCTTCCCTTAGCATTTTCTCCTTCATTTCAACCCTGGTGAATCTGACAATTATGTGCCTTGTGGTTGCTTTTCTTGAGGAATATCTTTGTGGTGTTCTCTGTATTTCCTGGACTTGAACGTTGACCTGGCTTGCTAGGCTGGGGAAGTTCTCCTGGATAATATCCTGAAGAGTTCTCTCTGTCACATTCAGGTACACCTATCAAATGTAGACTAGGTTTTTCCACATAATCGATATTTCTTGGAGGCTTTGTTCATTTCTTTTTACTCTTTTTCTCTAATCTTGTCTTCTTGTTTTATTTCATTAGGTTGATCTTTAATCTCTGATATCCTTTGTTCCGCTTGCTCAATTCGGCTATTGAAATTGTGTATGTTTCATGAAGTTCTCCTGTTGTGTTTTTCAGCTCCATCAATTCCTTTAGATTCCTCTCAAAGCTGTTTGTTCTTGTTAGCATTTCATCAAACCTTTTTTCAAGGTTCTTAGTTTCTTTGCATTAGGTTAGAACATGATGTTTTAGCTCAGAGTTTATTACCCACCTTCTGAAGGCTGTTTCTGCCAATTCATCAGCCCTGTTCCCTTGCTGGTGAGGAGTTGTGATCCCTTGGAGGAGGAGAGGCATTCTGGTTTTGGATGCTTTCATCCTTTTTGTGCTGGTTTCTTCCCATCTTTGTGGCTTTATCTACCTGTGGTCTTGAGGTTGGTGACTTTCAGATGGGAGTCCATGACTTGATGTCATTTTTGTTGCTGATGAAGTTATTTCTTTCTGTTTCTTAGTTTTCCTTCTAACAGTCAGGTCACCCTGCTGTAGGACTGCTGGAGGTCCACTCCAGACCCTGCTTGCCTGGGGATCACCTGCAGTGGCTGCAGAACAGTAAGGGTTGCTGCCAGTTTCTTCTTCTGTTATCTTTGTCCCAGAAGGATACCCACCAGATATCATCCTGAGCTCTCCTTTATAAGGTATCTCTGTGGTTATACGGGGGTTGGGGAGCTGCTTGAGGTCTGTTCCTTATAGGAGCTCAGGTGCTAAGCTGTAAGCTCCATTGTTTCTTTCAGAGCTGCTGGGCAAGTACATTTAAGTCTGTTGCAGTGGAACTCATAACCACCTTTTTTTCCCAGGTGCTCTGTCCCGGGAAGGTGGGGCTTTATTTATAAGTTCCTGTCATTCTGCTGCCTTTTTTCAGAGATGCCCTGACCATTGAGGAGGTAGCCTAGTCACAGTCTGCCAGCAGTGGCGTTCTTGAGCTGTCATGAGCTCTGCCCAGCTGCTGTGTGAACTTTCTTGCAGTTTTGTTTATAAAGGTACAGTTAGAAATGCCTCAGTAATGGCAGTCTGCCTCAGTAATGGTGGACTATTTCTGTAATGGCGGACTGCCTCAGTAATGGTAGATTGCCTCGGTAATGGCAGACTGCCTCAGTAATGATGGACTGCCTCAGTAATCGTGGACTGCCTCAGTAGTGGTGGACTGCCTCAGTAATGGAGGATACCCTTCACCCCACAGAGCTGGACTGTCCTGCTTGCTGTGAAACACTCAATCTAGAGCATTTCAGATTGCTGGTCTTTGTGGGGGTGGGACCAGCTGAGCCAGATAACCTGGTTCCCTGTTTCAGCCCCCTTTTTTTTCTGTTGAAAGTGGGACTCTGTCTCCCAGGCATTTCAGTCACCAGTTGAAACTGCTCCTGGATTTGTGTAAGTTTTTGTGCTGACACCCACTGTACCGGCTAAAACAGCTGCACTGGAGACTTGTGACACTGTTTTGCCTGGGAATCTCCTGGTCTGTGGGCAGTAAAAATTCATTTGGAAATGTGGTGATCACTCACCCTCTGCGTTTTCACTGGGAACTGCAATCCAGAGCTGTTCCTATTCGGCCATCTTGGATCCTACCAAAAAGTCTTGCATCTTTCTTAAGGCTCTAAAATGGGGACCTGGAAGTTGTCCCATGATTATCTAATGATAATGAAACTTTTGGCACTTATATAAGGATAAATTATACCACTGGTATATTGTCATGTACAAGGTATAGTAAAGAAGATGGACATAAGACTGTGACTTAAAGCCAGTTACTTAAAGGTCAAGGTTATGATAAACTTCAGGTCATCAGACAACAAAAGGGAAGGAAGCATAAGGAGGAGACTTGGAATTTTCCTTTTTCCAGCTGGACTTAGTCTTTTGGCCAAGGAAAGGGTTAGGCATAGTTTGCCCTCAAGGTTAAAGAAATAATAATGCTCTACATGTACAGGATCCTTCCTATGAAACAGAGGTCAGCAAAGTCTTTCTGTTAAGGGTCAGATAGCAAACATTTAGGCTTGGCAGGCCAGATGGTGTCTGTTGTAGCAATTCAATTCTGCCATTGCAGCAAAACAACAGCCATAAACAACTCGTAAATGAAATGGGTGTATCTGTGTTCAAGAAAATTTTATTTACAAGAACAGGCAGTGGGCCAGATATGGCTTGCAGAGTGTAGTTTGCTGACAGCTGATCTAAATGGAAAAGAAACAAACAAACAGACAAAAAAAAAAAAAAACCCTTTATGACTTTGAACAAAATCAATGTTATAAGGGCAAGTGGGAATCTTTGCCAATGTTAACACTCACATCTTCCTGCTTCATGACATCCATCTTTGGAAGTGTTTACAGCTATAGCCATGTGTGGGGTCATAAACTCAAAATTTCTCTTTCTTTATTTCTCAGCATTATATCCCTTATTCCAACTGTTACCAACAACAAATAAACAATAATTAATTTTGTGTGTTGGTGGGGTTGTGTATTGGGAGCCTGAGCGACCATTTAAGAAAGCACTTTAGCTATGGATGGAAAAATAATAGAAAAGAAAGAAAGCTATGACATTCTTAGAAGTATTGGTATACAAAGTAAGTTTTTCTAAAGGAAAAACATTAATTCATAAATTTGTGCATCAAGTAAACAAGTGAAACAGCAAAAAAACTAATTCCTGTGGTTCTCTTTTTTGCAAGAAGATGAAGAAAGGGGAAAAAGAAGAAAAAGGGAGTAGTAATAATCCCTACAATGTACCAGATGCAGTGCAAAGTGTTTTTCATGCATTTAGGCTGGCAATTTATTTCTAGAAAGAATCTTATGAATTAGACTCTGTTGTTAAAACCAATTTACATATGTGGAAACAGAGGCTCAGCATGGCTTCAGAAACTCGCTCAAGGTCAAATAAGAAAGTGACAGAGAGGGAATACTCTGGAAATGACTTATCAGTATTTACATGGAAAACTTTCTTAAGAACATAATGTGAATTCACAAATTCACATATAAAACTTTAAAATGAAGAAATGCCAAGTAGGTCAAGAAAAGACCCATAATTTTTAACTTGAAAAAATCTTTTATTAAGTTGGCTATAATTTTTCTTGGATACACTTTAGATCCTGAGTTATATGCATAATCAGAATATAAGTATGTATGTGCCTCCTTAAATTTTCATCATCAAGATTTCCCATTGATAGCATCATTGGTTACCTCTTTTCAAATCTCTTATGTAAATGACTCTTGCCTAGATAGAGTCTATCAACTGTCACCATATTTACCAGTATAAGGTCTGGCACATAATAGCTACTTTTCTGAGAAAATATAAAGAAGAACATAATTACTCTTTCCTGCTAATCAGTTCTGTTCACCATACCTGTAAAGCATGCTGAGAAATATATTTCAAATTCTTGTCATGCTATTCACTTTTCTTGAAATATCTTTCCTACAACCTAGTCCTCTTCATGGATTCAAATGGAATGAAAAAAACGGCTCTTTAAGCTTCTGCTCAAAATTGGCCTCATCATTTCTACTTATACTTCATTGTTAAAAGCTAGTCACATGGACCAGGATGTATTCTCCTCAACAAGAAAGGACTGCAAGCCTCTTGGCAATGGGCAGGAATGTCTAATTGTCTCACATGTGAAGAGAGAATAAATATTTGAGAATTAATAAGAAGTCTGTCAGAGAAACAAGATTATGGCTAGGAAATGTATAGAACATAGAAAACTGGCTCTTCTTTTTTAATCACTATCACAATTCACACTTCTCATCTTCAATATGTATTTTCTTCCCTTTTTCTACACATAGAATACATTCAATGCCTCAATGCCTCTCCAAGGAAGGCATTTCATGAAATCCTTCATCTTCCTCAAAGTCCAGGAGTTCCAGGGTTATGTAACAATCTCTGCATCTGGTCTAGATGTGGTTTTTCTTCATTGGGAGACCTATGTAATGGAAGAAAATGAAAACCTTTATCATTTAAACCCTAGTACCCACATCATGCCCAAGAATAGAAATAGGAATGGGATAACAAGACAAGGATGCCAGAAGAGACTAGAAGTCCAAGATCACGGTGTCACCACTCTCACCACTCCTATTCAGCACAGTAATAATTAGGAAGTCATAGAAAGAGTAATCAGGCAAGAAAAAAAAAAGGCATACAAAAAGAAAAAGAAGAAGTCAGACCATCTCTCTTCCCTTATGATATAATTCTATACTTAGAAAAATCCACAGATTCAGCCAAAAGGCTATTAGAACGGATAAACAACTTCAGTAAAGTTTTAGGATATACAATCAATGTGCCAAAATCTAGCATATCTATACACTGGTAATATTTAAGCTGAGAGTCAATCAAAAACACAATCCCATTTACAACAGCCACAAATAAAATAAAATATCTGAGAATACAGCCAACCAAGGAGGTAAAAGATCTCTATGAGGAGAACTACAAAACACTGCTGAAAAACATCAGAGATTACATAAAGGAAAAAACATTTCATGCTTATAAATTGGAAGAACAAATATCATTAAAATGACCATACTACCCAAAGCAATTTATAGATTCAATGTTATTCATATTAAACTTCCAATGTCATTTTTCACAGAATTACAGAAAAGCTATTCTAAAATTCACATGGAACCAAAAAGAGCCCAAATAGCCAATGCAATCCTAAGCAAAAAGAACAAAGCCAGAGGCATCACACTGTCCCGCTTCAAACTGTACTATAAGGATACAGTAACTAAAACAGCATGGTACTGATATAGAAACAGACACATAGACCAATGGAATGAATTACAGAACCCAGAAATAAAGCTTCACATCTACCACTATATGATCATCAACAAAGCTGACAAAAGCAAGCAATGGAAAAAGGACTCTATTCAATAAATGGTGCTGTGATAATTGGCTGGCCATATGCAGAAATGAAACTGGACCCCTTCCTTTCACCATATACAAAAATCAACTCAAGATGGATTAAAGATTTAAATATAAGACCTCGAGCTATAAAAGTCCTGAAAGAAAACCTAACACATATCTTTCTTGACACTGGCCTTGACAAAGAATTTTTGGTTAAGTCCCCAAAGCCAATTACAAGAAAAACAAAAATTGAAAAGTAGGACCTAATTTAATTAAAGAGGTACTACACAGCAAATGAGCTATCAACAGAGTAAACAGACAACCTACAGAATGAAAGAAAATATTCATAAACTAGGCATCCAAAAAACAAGGCCTAATATCCAGAATCTATAAGGAAGTTAAACAAATCAACAAGGAAAAACTCTGTTAAAAAATGAACAAAAAACATAAAGAGACACTTTTTAAAGAAAGATATACAAATGGCCAAAAAACATGAAAAAATGCTTAACATCACTAGTCATTAGAGAAATCAAAATCAAAATCACAGTGAGATACAATCTCACTCCAGTCAGAATGATTATTATTAAAAAGTCAAAAAATAACAGATGCAGGAAGGGCTGTGGATAAAAGGGAAGGTTTATGCACTGTTGGTGGGAATGTAAATGAGTTTAGCCACTGTGGAAAGCAGTATGAAGATTTCTCAAAGAACAAAAACAGAGCTACTATTCAACTCAGCAATCTCATTACCAGATATATAACCAAAGGAAAAGAAATTGTTCTGCTGAAAAGACACATGCACTCATATGTTCATTGCAGCACTATTCACAATAGCAAAGACATGGAATTAACCTGGGTGCCCAACATGCATGGATTGGATGAAGAAAATGTGGTACATTTACGCCATTGAATACTATGTAGCTATAAAAAAGAATGAAGTCATGTCCAATGCAGCAACACAGATGTAACTGGAGGCTATTATCCTAAGCAAATTATCTCAGGAAGAGAAAATATGGTTCTATGCATTCAATGGTTAGTTCCTATTCATAAATGACTACATAGAATACACATAGGAATAAAGACTGGAACTATAGACAACAGAGGCTACCAGATGGGTGAGGGAGAGAGGGAAGTATGAGCTGAAAAAGTACCTGCTAGGTACTATGCTCACCACCTAGGTGATGGGATACACACCCCAAACACCGAATTATGTAACATACCCAAATATTGATAACAAACCTGCATATGCACCCTCTGAATCTAAAATAAAATTTGAAGTTATTTTTTAATGAAAAAAATGGAAGCATGTTGTATTGATTTGCAAGGGCTGACCACAAAATGCCACAGACTAAGTGGCTTAAATAACAGAAACGTACTTCTTGCAGTTGTAAAGACTAGAAGTCCAAGACAGTATCACGATGTCAGCCATTTGGTTTCTTTGGATGGCCTCTGTCCTTAGCTTGCAGAGGGCCACCTTTCACTATTTTCATGGTTTTCTCTGCTCACTCATGTCTTGTTTCTCTCAGTATTTCCTAATTTTTCTCTTCTTATAAGGACACTTGTCAGATTGTATTAGAGCCCTCCCTAACAGGCTCATTTTAACTTAATCACCCTTTTAAAGGCCCTATACCCAAACACTGTCATGTTTTGAATACCAGAGATTAGGGCTTGAATATATGAATTTTGAGAGGACACCATTCTGTCTGTAACAAATGGAAAAAGTGCAGTAGTCACTGGTCTAAAGGCCTTCTACCCTGGTGGTGAGGAGTTTCCTTGATCAAACTCTAATTCTGTTCTAAAAGAAGATCCTTTACCCATTGTTTTTTGTGGCCTCTGAGAAGGTTCTTCATTTTTCTTTTCTGCAGGGCCCAGAGGATCTCCTTGGTGGCTGCACAATTTTCCAATCCACCTTTTGCTTCTGTAAGATATGAGCCCATAATTGTTTTAGATTTCAAATCATTTTTTAAAACATATATGAAGTCATTATTTTATTGCCAATACATTTCCCTTAAGAATTTACTAGACTTAGAATCTATTTATATCCAGTTACGTGTGCCCGCCAGTTTTTACATCCAAACTTAATTTCAAAATACTGTTCTCAGATGTACTTTGTCATCCCTCTAGCTTTCTCTTTCTCTCCACCCTACCTTCTCTCTCTGTGATAGACTTCTAAGAGAAGATTACCACCTACTGGTGTACAGGTCCTTGACTGTGAGTGAATACAATAGATGTCATTACTGACATAAAGTTATGTTATACATTAAATGTGAAGAAATTTGTGTCAATGTAATTACGATGTCTAATCAGTTTAATTTGAGTTAATCAAAAGGGAGATTAACCTGGTTAGATCTGACCTAATCAGTTGAGCCATTTAAAAGAAAGTCTATACATCAGACACTTGGAGTAGCATAGAATGTATCTTTACTGCTGGTCCCGAGGAAGCAAATTGCCATGAATTTAACAGATGTAAAAGAAATGAATTCTACTAATACTACATGAGCATGGTAGAGAGCTCCAAGCATAAGATGAGACCACAGCCCCAGCTGACATCTTGATCGCAGTTTTGTGAGATATTGAGCAAAGGATCAAGCTAAGCCATGGCCAGATGAAAAATAAATAAATATTTTTATTTTAACAGCATTATTGAGATGTAATTTATATACCATAAAGATATATGTGCAGTTTAAGCCGGTAAGTTTGTAGTAATTAGTTGTAAGCAATAAAAAACCAATATATTCTCTTTCAATAAAATGACCCAGTTCTTTTGAGGCTTTTATAACTGAAAGGGAAGGCTCAAAGTTATTTTTATTTTTGCCTCTAGCTGGCAGCTTTTATTTGACCCTTATAATGTTTATTAACACCATTTCTTTCTGATTAGGTTCTAGAAGCAATAGGCTTTTCTAACCCAACAAAGCCCCACATTTCCAAACCCTGTATTTTCTTTTATTCCTGTTACAAACTGGGCAGATTTTTCCTGAACTAATCTAATTTTTATAATAACTTACTAGATACAGTCAATAGTAACTAAGATACACAACTGAGGTTTTCTTTTCGAATCCCTTCACTTGTAGCCGCCAGCTCAGTCAGGGCCTGCTTCCCAAGTTACTGCTGATGGCTATTTTATCAAATAATTTGTGGGTCACTGTAGAGCAAAAATTGCTATTGTTTTCCAGCCTCCAATATCTGCTTTCTTTTTGTCTGTTTCTCAAGCCTTGAAGCAATAGGACATGTTTTACATTTTTGTGATGGTATTATACCACTTCTGCCAACTTCTACTCAATTTCTGAATTGGTCATGAAAATCAGAACCATCATGATACATTAGGAAAAGAGAGAGATGCAAGAGGCACACTAGATTTAACTGCCATGACCTAGAAGTGACACATACCACTTCCACTCATAGCCCATTTGATAGATCTAGTCACATGACTCCAGTCTAAATGGAAGGGAGACAGGGAAGTAGGAGACCAACCAGAGTATTTGATGATCACAGTCTCTGCCCTAGGAGTGCTTAAACATACACGTTTTATATACTTTTCTAGTTAATCAGTCTCATTGCTGAGTCTTTGTAAGAATTAGGAGGAAAAGGCTAGGGTTTTAGGAAAAAGAACCCAGAAGCAAGCAGAGCAGAACCAAAGTACAAATAGGAGAAAAAGGAGAAAAGCCTAAGGGAAAGGGGAAAAACAAGAAAAGGTAGAGGATCAGCTTATTTGTATTTTGTTAAAGCCTATCGAGGCAATTTTTTTTCCTTCAGGAATTGAATATCTCCATGTCTCCCAAATAGTTCCTGAAGTTAGTTTGTTTCCTTCTATGAACTGCAGAATTATTGAAAAATTCAAGACACGCTTCAATTGAGCACAGTGATACAAGGTTAATTTGATGTACCAGTATAAAGTTTTATAGATTCACCTAAGTGTACTGTTATACTTGTGAAGTATGAGATTGCATGCCACAGCTGTACAATAGCATTATAAGATAATATAAATAACTACAACTGAGATTTTTAAAATTTAAGCACAGTTATGATAAGTATCAACATTGAACTTTCAACAAATCATAAGGAATTTAACATTTGGACATTCAACAAATCATAAGGGGTTTAACATTTGGACACTTCTCTTTGGATGACACCAATTAAAACTCTCCTTTTCAGAATATGACTCACCTTAATAAATTCTCAGGTTCAGCAGATTGAATCTAAATAATCTAGAGGAACAAGGGGAAAAAATTTATGAAATATAATATTTTTTCTCATTAAACAACTGAATGTAAATATTTAGATANATTTATAATGACAGGTTTTTACTGATTTTTTTGATTTTTCATTTAGCATAGTATGGACAAAGTCTAAACGCTATTGCTTCACAGACTACAAATATTTTATTAAATTGAATGAGAGCATGCTTTGGTAAAAAAATATTATTATACTGCAATTCAGAATCACAAAGTTTTCATTGCAGAACTACCATTAAATGTGTGTATAGGCTGGGCACAATGGCTCACATTTGTAATCTTTGCAGTATGAGAGGCCTAGGTTGGAGAACTGCTTGAACCCAGGAGTTTGAGACCAGCTTAGAAATCATAGGGAGACCTCATCACTACAAAAAAAAAAAAAAAAAGAAAAAAATAGAATAAATTAACCAGGTGTGATGGTGCATGCATGTAGTTCCATCTCAGGAGGCTGAAGTGGGAGGATCACTGAAACCTGGGAAGCCAAAACTGCAGTGAGCCATGATTGCACCATTGCACTCCAGCCTGGATGACAAAGTGAGACCTTGTCTCAAAAAAAAAAAGTTATATATACTATAAACTCTAGCATTCCAGTATTTTACTTCACTTTCTCTGGTCCTGACTTCCCTTAATATTTAAGATTAAAATATCAGTACCTTGCAAGTCTTCCTGCTAAGAGTCTGAGAGTGTTTCTGTGATAGGCTCAATATTAGTCCCCTAAAGATGTCTATGCCTTAATCCCTGGAACCTATCATGTCACTTGCTATGTCAAAACAGACTTTGTAGATGTAATTATGTTTAGGAACCTTAAGATAAGGTGTGTATCCTGCATTATCTAAGGGAGGCTGATCAATTATATGTGCCCTTAGAAGTCCATGGACATTTCTCCAGCTAGAGAAGAAGCAGGTGAGATATAGCAAAAGAAGTCAAAAAGATTTTAGTTGTAAAAAAAAAAAAAATTGACCCATCATTGCTGAAGGAGATACGGCCAAGCAGGGGTTTTTGGCTAAACATGAGAAGGAATACAGGCAGCCTATACCAGCAAAGACTTCTATGACTGAAAAGAATTCTACCAACAACCTGAGTGACCTGGAAACAGATACTACTCAGAACCTCCGTGTAAGAGATCAGAGAGTCAACACCTGGATAGCAGCCTGCTCATGAAACTCAGGATAGAGAAATAATAATAGCCACTCCAGACATCCAACCTACAGAACTGTGAGGAAGATATGAGCATTGTTTTAAGTCGCCATATTTATGGATATTTATTATGATAGCAACAGGAAACTAAAGGATCTTCAAAAGCAATCTACCACGCATAGGAATGTTTTTGAAATATCATGTGTGATCTAAAATGATAATATTAATTTTACACGAAACGTAACATAGAACTGTTGTTTGACTCCAAAATAATGTTTTAAATTCCTTATTAAAAACATTTATTGAATACTGTATCTTAGGATATAATGTTTCAAAAATACTTTAGCTTTGGGTAACCTAAGCACTCCCTGTAGCAGACAGGATGACAAAGCCAAGTTGAGAAATAAACACTTAGATGGTCTTCAAGGTCCCTTTTAGTGCTATCACTTTAATGCAATCACATGAAATTTAAAATAATATTGAAGATATTTATAAACTGAAAGACATAATATGGTCTACTTACAATGCAAAGGATATGACAAACAATAATTTCAGAATAATTCAGCAACCAAACAACAAAGGAATTTACATTATGCCCCACTTACAAGCAATGTTTTGTACTGTCAAATATTTTGGCCACATGGAGGTTATGTTTAGCCAGATTGTCTGATCTAAGATACAAACAGACCTTCACACAGCCCTCTTTCTCAGTCAAACTTGGAGTATTGTTTAATGTAAGATGGACTATCACTAATGTTGCTCCTGAATTACCAATTATAGAAATTTTGTTTTAATGTGATGTTAAATGAAAACTCAGCAATATGTAGGCTTATTAGCACCAAAATTATTCCATACTGGTTGCATCTGTAGCTATAACTATCCATCAACATCACAGGAGGAGAAAAGTTAGTATAAAATAGAAAGAAGCAACTTAAGTAAGGCATATAAATAGTGATTTGACAAAGTGATACAAGTTATTATAATGAATGACTTAAAATAGTAGTTCTTAATATATTTAAACCAACTTAAGAGAAGCAAAAGACCCTAAGGTCCGCTACTGACAATATCCAGATGAATAGGATTTGGTATTAACAAAGAAGCATTATTCTATAAGCAAGTATTATGTAACTATTTTGAAAGAATATACATAAGTTTGCATTAGTAGGAGAGGAATAATTTATATCCAAAATCTAACACATGTATGTCTTAATATAGGTCTAAAATATTGTTGATTACAATATGCATCGCTACAAAACCTGGAGTTAACCAGACAATTTTCATCAAAACTCAGTGATTATAATAAAACTATATTTTATTATTAAGTAAATAAGAATAAAAAATCAGCTATTAGAAGCCATGAATAACTCAGGGCAAATGTCTCTTCTGTTATTTTTGGAAATTTCAACTTTTTATGAGTGTTTACATGCCACGAGAATTTGGAACAATTGCACATATTATGCAGCAAAAAGATTTCTTAGTATAATTCTGATTCACACCCTTAGTAAGCACTATTAAAGTACAAATGTTAGTAACTTTACAGTTTACTAAATAAAAGATGGGAGTTTGTACGTTTAAAGAGTCTTTAAGATTACATCATTGTCATTTACTACCAGAACAAGAGAAAGAAATTACATTTATTGATTTGGCTTCCCCCATTAAAAGAATCCTGATTGTCAGCCAGTTGGTATTTCATAGGTCAAATTTGGGGATTCAGTATTTTAGAATATTCAAGAAGACATCAAACAATTAAAATTATGATAGACTTGATAAAAACCAGAGAATTCTAAATTATATCCTAAAATCTAACACCAATACTTTCTGTTCAACCAAATTTATTAGCCTTCTGGATGTTTGCTAGCTTGCTACGGTAATGATATCAAAGGCAAGATTCATATGTGTGTAATAGAAGTGAGAATGCATGACAGATTTAATCACTTCCAATTTACTATAACCTGGCTATACCGATCTATGAGCAGGAGGAAATTTGCAAATAATAGTGTCTGACCTTCAGGAAGAAGACTTCATGAACAGCAGAAGATATGCCAAAAAATTTTTTTGGGTCCTTCTTAATTATACTTCACTGGTGAACACAAATCTACAAAATGATGAGGAAAAGTTCCCATAGTAAAGAATCTCAGTTATTTAAAGTAAATTCTTCAAAAATTTAATGTGTATCAGCAGCTTTCCAAAATTCATTACTTCATCAATGCCAGAGAACTGGCATTTAAGTAAACAAAGACAGATGGTCTAATATGCAAGTAACTACCACTAGAGTTAAAGAGGTCATTATTTTCTGAAAACCAAGTAGAAGTGGGTCTAGAAATTTTTTAAATGCAACTCTATAGAATGATTCCCTTTAGAAATACATTAGTGGTTATGTAATATGTTGTCACAGGGCACCAAAGACTTTTTTAAATTTACACATGCACATGCAAACACCCTGTGTATATAAAATCAATAACACAGATACTGTAGGAACATGTTTCATGGAATCATCTTAACCTGGCAAACTTATGAGTAATTTCCTGCCCTGATCTTTCCAACAGCCCAGCTTGACACATGACAGACCACTGGGAGTGGAAACTGCTTTCATTTGTTAATTACTCATCTCCTGACTTACAGAGCTAACCAGAGAGTACTGTGAACAGTTTTCAATTTCTTCCTACATATAAATTATTTAAGTAACTCTTAGTTCAACACTGAGCCTACCAGAACAGGCAACAAATATATCCCAGGGTGCAAACATATCTATCACGAGTTGTATACCAGTTGCCTGACTCACACTTTCCTGTATAGCCCTGTATGTTCGTGGTCTAATAAAACTTTTCACTGGCATTGAGAGTCAAGTCAGGCCCTTCTATAATATTCAGATGAGATGGTCTCTAATTGTATCATTCTCCTAATATTCCTGTACACTTTTCCTTTTCTCTCTCTTTCTCTTCAGCAATTTCTCCACATTTGGTATATTTTCCCATTCTGTTAAACCAGATTTATAAATAAGCTTTGCTGAGCCTCTAATTGGTCTCTCCTGAGAAATGTATTCTCAGAGAAATTCTGACCCATCACAAATTCATAATTCCAGTGTCCAAAGGAACGCTCAAATGAGGTCATAGGATTTAAGCTCCCAGAACTAGACTTAAAACAATAGCATTTATGCAAGGCTATTTTCTATTCAAAGCCCTATGCTCAAACTCTTTTCAAACTGACCAGGCTGATTTTGCTTACTTAATCTTGTGACAACTTGGTCAAATCTCTATCACTGAAATATTATGTAGGTAAAGATCTGGCATTAAGAAAGTCTGCCTTTCACTATACAGTTACTTCTAATTAGCATTTTATTTCTGTCCTTATTAACTGTTGCCATATTTATTTAATTGACCACATCAGCATCTACTATGTGCAATACCATTTATAAGGCATTTGGGGGAAGGAAAGAAGGGCAAGTGTATTTAAATTTCCATTTCTGCTTATCTTCAGAGCTAAACAGTGGCCTCCAAGAAAATTTATAGTTGTATCTAGTTCTGCAGGCATGTACATTTAGTTCCTGATAATGACAGTTAATGCAAAGAAGCTTTTCTTGTTTCTGGTCCTTAGATGGCCTCTAGTTATGCCTTTCCAATGAATAAAATATCTTAACTCGTGGGTTTTAAATGCTGGTAAAAAAAAAAATTTAATTGACACATTGATCAGAATAAGAAACATTCTTAGAGAGAAAGATTTGGAAAGGCCTCTAGTTATGTCTTTCAAATGAATAAAATATCTTAACTTGTGGGTTTTAAATGCTGGTAAAAAAAAAATTCAAGTGACACATTGATCAGAATAAGAAACATTCTTAGAGAGAAGGAAGATTTGGATACCATCTGTGTACTGGTAATAATGAAGCCCAAATAAGCTTTCTTGGTAGGGTGAGGATCGGAGAGAAGTAGGAGAAAGCATAGTTGAGCCCCCAAAAAATAGCCATTAATGGGAAAAGAAGGCAGAGAGAACATGAAAAAGAGAAACAAAATGAATATTTTAAAAGGCCTGAGAAGCAAGAAATTATGGTATCATTGAAGTTAAGTGAAAAAGGGTAGCAAGGAAGAAAGGAAACCTGATGAAGTAAAATGCAGTGGAAAGTGCCACTAATGCGAAGCTAGAAAAAAGGCTGTGAATTTATCTAGAAGGAATCCATTGGTGACCTATTGAGAATAGTTTTAGTAGAGTAAAATTATGGAAGCAAAATGACAAAACATTAAGTTGGGAACAGGGGTGGGAGAGTGGCAGGAATAGATGCAGTTGATTTAAACAACACAATCAACAAATTGAAATTTCATAAGAAGAAAAGGAGATTTGAAAATAGCACGAAAAATTGTAGAATCAACAACAATTTTCTGCAGAAACAGGATTCTGATAATGCTTAAAAGTTAAATTCAGGCATGTCCTGTTTTATTGCACTTCATTTTATTATGCTTTGCAGATATTATGTTTTTTACAAATTGAAGCGTTGTGGCAACCCTGCATCAAGAAAGTCTATCAGGGCCATTTTTCCAACAGTATGTGCTTACTCTCTGTATCATGTTTTGTTGATTGTCACAATAGTTCAAACTTTTATTATCATTATGTTTGTTATGGTGATCTGTGATCAGCAATCTTTTATGTCATTATTGTAGTTGTTTTGGGACAACATGAACCACGCCTATATAAGATGGCAAACTTAATTAATAAATGTTGTGTGTGTTCTTACTGCTCCACCAACTGGCCATTCTCCTATGTCTCTCTCCCTCCTTGGACCTCTCTGTTCCCCGAGACACAACAATATTGAAATTATGCCAACTAATAACCCTACAATGGCCTCTAAGCATTCAAGTGAAAGGAAGAGTTATATGTCTGTCACTTTAAATCAAAAACTAGAGATGATTAAGCTTAATAAGGAAGGCATGTCAAAAGCCTAGACAGATTCAAAGTGAGGCCTCTTGTACCAGTTAGCCAAGAAGTTAATGCAAAGAAAAAGTCCTTGAAATAAATTAAAAGTGCGATTCTAGTGAACACACAAGTGATAAGCATGTGAAACAGCCTTATTGCTGATAAGAAAGTTTGAGTGGTCTGGATAGAAAACCAAACCAAACACAACATTCCCTTACCAAAGCCTAATCAAGAGCAAGACCTGAACACTCTTGAATTCTATGAATGTTGAGAGAGGTAAGGAAGCTGTAGAAGAAACATCTGAAGCTACAAGAGGTTAGTTCATGAGATTTAAGTAAAGAAGCCTTCTCTATAACATAAAAGTGCTAGGTGAAGTAGCAAGTGCTGATGTGGAAGCTATAGCAAATTATCCAGATAAAGCTAACATTATTGCTATAGGCTGCTACACTAAACAATAGATTTTCATGTAGATAAAACAGGCTTCTATTGAAAAATGATGTCATCTAGGACTTCCATAGCTAAAGAGAAGGGGTCAATTCGTGGCTTCAAAACTTCAAAGTACAAGATGACTCTGGTTATGGACTAACACAGCTGATACAGCTAGTGCTCGACTTACGACCATGATTGGTTCCGACAGACAGATCGTAACACGATTTGGTCGTAAGTTGAGTAGGCTATAGGTACAGTACTGTGAAAAGATGTTATAAAAATCTTTAAGTCATATTTTATCATAATTTTCTTTCATTATTGTTATATATCATAATTTTCTTTGTTCATTTTATGCCATTTTATCATCTCTGCACCATTTTGTTTCTTATTTTTACATTCATCAGGTTTAAGTAAAACACTGCATTACCAGTACAACTGGTTTAATATTTGCAAAACATACAAAATTACAAAATACGGGTGCATACAAAAATACAAAATACAGGTGTAAAAAATACCATAGGTAACATTTTCCCAATTGCAGAACATAACAAAATATATAAACATGTACGAAACATTTTATTGCCACTGGTGCTTGGCTGCGGATCGTTGATGTCGTCATCTGAGGCAGTAGTTGGGTTTACCAGAGTTGGTTTTTTCATAAACATGGTGAGCTTTGCCTGAATTGTATGTTTCTTTTTTTCTTCATAAATTTCACAATATGGACGAAACACATCGTGCGTCATCCGTTCAATCCTTGCAAATCGTTTGATGCTTGGGTCCATTGCTTTGAAATGTATAAGAAGTTTATTCAGCAAAGATAAACGGTCTGATAATCCCTTAGTGGTGAACTTTCTTTCTGGCTCCTCCTATTCTTTCTCTGCTTCTCTTCTTTCTTCTTCCGCCACTTTTTCTTCTTCCAGTTCGATTAGCTCTTCATTTGTAAGTTCTCTGTATTCTTTGTCTAGCAACCCTTCGACATCTTCCATTTCACACTCCAAAGAAAGGTCTTTAGCGAGTTTTACTATTTTTTCCCGAATCATTTCAAGTTCATGTTCACTGTCAAATCCGTCAAAATCATTAACATAACGCTTAACACAATTTTTCCAGATGCCATTCATGCACTTTGTAGTCACAGCCTCCCAGGCAGTAGTGATATTCTTGATACACAGCAAAATGTTGTAGTGATTCCCAAAATCTCGCAATGTTAGTTCTGAGTCAGCATCTATAGCGGATATTGCTTGAGCGAAGGTGGTTCGGAAATAGTTGGCCTTTAATGTAGCAATCGAACCTTGGTCCATAGGCTGGATGAGTGGAGTCGTGTTTGGCGGAAGAAAAACAAAGTTTACATCTGGATGGAGATCGCCTAGATGTGGTGGGTGTCCAGGTGCATTATCAAGTAGCAATAAAATCTTGAAAGGAATATCTTTCTCCAAACAATATTCTCGAACTTGAGGAATAAAACAGTTCATAAACCAGTCTTCAAACAATCCTTGTGTCATCCATGCTTTACGTTGAGAATGAAAGTAGATGGGCAGTGTGTGCTTGTTAACGTTCTTAAACGTAGGCGAGTTGTCCGAGTGATAAATGAAGAACTGCTTTCAGGAGGCTGAGGCAGGAGAATTGCCTGAACCCGGGAGGCAGAGGTTGCTGTGAGCCGAGATCGTGCCATTGCACTCCAGCCTGGGTAACAAGAGCGAAACTCTGTCTCAAAAAAAAATAAAAATAAAAATAACGGCTTCAGCTTAAACACTGCAATGTTCCCGCCAAGCAGCAGAGTTAGCCTATCCTTAAATGCTTTAAATCCCGGCATGCTTTTGGTCTCTTTGTGAATATAAGTGCGTGCTGGCATCCGTTTCCAAAATAATCCAGTTTCATCAACATTGAAAATGTGTCCTGCTAGATATCCCTCATCTGTAATTAATTCATCCAGGCTATCAACAAACTTACATGCTCCTTCCTCATCCGCACTTGCTGCTTCTCCAGCCACTCAAACACTATAGATTTGGAATCTTTTCTTGAATCTCTGGAACCAGCCAGTGCTTGCTACAAATTCTTGACTGTAATCTTCTCCAGCACACTCCTTCAGAACTGAAATAGACTTCTTGCCTTCATCTGCACAGTAAAAAGACTTAACGGTGTCCGTTTTTGAATTTGATCTTCCATCCAAATATATAGCAATTTCTCCATTTTGTGGATGGGCCCACTTTGTTGCTTTGTTATAACTGTTGATTGCATGGTTGCAGAACCTTTCACAGCTTCAAGAATTCTTTCTTTATCTTTCAAAATCGTCAACACAGTCGAGTGTGATAACTTCGTATCACGTACGATCACATTCACTTTCTTTCCTCCTTCATACTGCTTAATTACGTACCTTCATTTTCACGTGGAGATCGATGGCCTTTCTTTCCTTCTTAGCAGGCTGAGGCATAGACAAAGACAATTTCCTCTTGGTAGACATCTTGGGAGGGGTTTGATGAAAAATGTCCAAGACACAAAACACAAATTGCTGTACCGAGTCTGGGATAACAGTTGAAATGGTGCACGCGGAGATGGTAGTGCTGCAGGAAGCTGGTCTGCACTGTCGTACGCCCAGCTGGGCAACGTTTGCTGCCAGACGTGGAGCAGTCGTGGCTAGTGATGTGGTTGTAAAGTCGAATGGTCGTAAGTTACATAGGTCGTAAGTCAATCAATACCTGTAATTTAAGTCAGAGACAATGCTCATTTACCATTCAGCAAATCCTGGGGCCCTTAAGAATTATGCTGAATATACTTTGTCTGTACTCTATAAATGGAACAGCAGTCTGGACATCAGCTCAACTCTTTAAATGTGGTCCACTGAACATCTTAAGTCCACTGTTGAGACCCACTCCTTAGAGAAAAAGATTCCTTCAAAATATTACTGCTCGTTGACAATGCATTTTGTCACCCAAGAACTTGATGGAGACATACAAGGAGAGGAATGTTTTCATGCCTGCTAACACAACATTCATTCTGCTGCTCATGGATCAAGGAGTAATTTCAAATTTCAATTCATTATTTAAGAAATACATTTTGTAAATCTACAGCTGTCATAAATGGTGATTCTTCTGATGAATCTGGGAAAAATAAATTTAAAATCTCTGTAAAGGATTCACTATTCTAGATGCCATTAAGAACATTGGTGATTCATGGGAAGAGGTCAAAATATCAAGATTAACAGGAGTTTTAGAAAAAGTTGATCCAATCCTCATTAATGACTTTGAGGTGATTAAGACTTCAGTGAGGAAGTAATTGCAGGTGTGGTGGAAATAGCAAGGGAACTGGAATTAAAAGTGGAACCTGAAGATTTGACTGAATTGCTGCAATCTCATGATAAAACTTGAACAAATGAAGAGTTGATTCATGTAGATGAGCAAAGAAAGTGATTTCTTGAGATAGAATCTAATCCTAGTGAGGATACTGAATATTGCTGAAATGACAACAAAGGATTTAGAATATCACATAAACTTAGTTTATAAAGCAGCAGCAGGGTTTGCAAGGATTTACTCCAATTTTGAAAGAAGTTCTATCAGAGGTAGAATGCTATCAAACTGCTTCATGAGAGGAAATCTTTCATGAAAGGAAGAGTCAATTGATGCTGCAAACTTTATTATCTTATTTGAAGAAATTGCCACATAATTTTCAGCACTATCACTGTCATCATCAGCAATCATGCACATTGAGGCAAGACACTCTATCAGCAAAACAATTATGACTTCCTAAAGGCTCAGATGATTGTTACCATTTTAAAGCAACAAAACATTTTTTCTAAGTTGTGGTCTCTCTCTGTTGCCCAGGCTGGTGTGCAGTGGGGCAATCATAGCTCATGGCAGCCTCAAACTACTGGACTCAAGCAATTCTCCCACATCAGCCTCCCAAGTAGTTAAAACTATAGAGGCATACCACCATGCCTGGGTAATTTTTTTCTTTCTATTTTTTTTTAATAAATATGAGATCTCACTATGTTGCTCAGGCTGGTGTTGAGCTCCCAGCCTCAAGAGATCCTCCTGCCTCAGCCTCCTGAGTAGCTGGGGTTACTGGTATGAGGCACTACACTCAGCAAGTATTTTTAAATTAAGATATATATATATATATATATATATATATATGCCTACATATATATATATATCTTAATTTAAAAATACTTGCTGAGTATTTTTAAATTAAGATATATATATATATAAATTAAGATATAAATTAAAATATATATATATAATTAAGATATATATATATATGCCTACATATATATATATATATCTTAATTATATATATTTTTTTAATTTATATATATATATATAGAAAAAGAGAGAGACATAATTCTATTGCACACTTAATAGACACAGTACAATGTAAACATAACCTTTATATGCACTGGGAAGCCAAAAATTAGTGTGACTCACTTTATTTTGGCGGTCTGGAAATAAACCCATAATACCTCCAAGGTATGCTTGAATAAAGGCAGAGAGAAATTGATAATACCAGTAAGGGAGGGGAAATGCAATGTGTCTCCCTTTGAAAAGTAAATTTTCCACATTTTTAGAGATCTCAAGAGAAATGAAAGAGAAGAAAGAAAGGAGATAACAAAAATGAAAAAGGGAATTAACATTTTGGTTCACCTTATTGTTATTTCTCCCAAATTCTGGTTTATCCAAGTTACTTCACGTGCACTCAGATTCAACAAACATTTAACAAATACTCTGTGTCAGGAATTTTACTAGGTATATATCCTTAACATACATATCCTTGCCTGGAAGAAATATTGTTTATAAAGCAAAGATAATACATAAAAGTGAATTAAAGTGACATTTGTGTACATATTCTCATATTCATTGTCTCATTTGCTTCTCAAAATAACCTAAGGAGATGGAGAGCCCAGATGTTAATTTTTTCTACAGATGAGAAAACTAAAATTGAAAAAACAATTGAGTGATGTTAAATATTGCATTGTTAATTGAAACCCAAACCCAAGACTTCTGGATGAAAGCCAGAGCCAGCTCCACTAAAGCCTAAAGTCTGCCATGGATTTGACAGTGGATGTGCCACCCTCACTTTTTCTGACAATTTGGGACTTGACTTAGAAGTCGATGATACCTTCAACAACTTCATTTTCTGAGTTTCTTGTCAGATGTCATGGGATGATGTATATCTGTTACATTTCCCAAGGACAGGGTGATGTGTGGCCATGATAACTTTATGCAAATTATATCCAAGCAGCTCAGAGTTTAGAAACCTTAAAGACAAAAAGGTGAAGAGGAGACAAGGGAGCAGAATATTCCTTTTTTCAAAACTTTGGGAAGGTGATGATCCAGAAACTAATAGTACTGCATATTCATTTTCCCATCTCTGTTGCCAGCTTTGACCTGATTATAAAGGAGAAACAGAGATCACTTTTTCTCCTATCTTTTGTTGAACTTGTTGAAATTGATGCTGACTACTTTCATCTTGATTGTAATGCACTTTTTTTCCATATAGGCTCATTCTGAGCATTTGTCATAACATATCTTTAGGATGGATTTCCCTCCCTTTTGCTCATTGTTTCATGTCTGTAATACAAACTCTAACCATTGATAGGGCATTTTTCTTTTGATTCATTAGCCTATGAATGAACTAGGTAGTTCCAGTAATAAAAAAATGAAAGTCACCTTGCATGTATCCCATAAAATTTGGTAATTTTTATTAAATTATGAAAAAAACATCAGAACTGCAGTTATACACTCAAACACATTTCTGCATATTAAGGTAGTTATTATAGTTCCTGTAATCATCTTTTACATACAGTTGTTTAGTTGTTTTTACACTATTTCTGTGTTGTAGGAAGGTTAAATATAATTGTAATTTATAGATTTTTTTTAAGTGAGCTATGAAGAGGAACATGTTGATGGCCATGCTTCCAGAGGAAGGCAGTTCCACTAAGAGGCCCAGAATGGAGAGAGGGGAAAAAACGTTCTTCTGACTCTATATTCCATCCTTTGTGCATTGTATTTTTCATAAGTAAAAAGGTTCTTCCAAAAAATTGAATGCCTCCCCCATCTCACCACCATGTCCTCCCCACATTCCAGAGCTTGTTTCAGTGTTTACAACACTCTAGCTCCTTGGTAAATTTACTATTTGACTCTACCTATTTATATTTCTGCCATCTTTTATTTGCTCCTTACTAATTTGAAAGCTTTGGCTCATAGACCTGCTTTTAGTGGGCTTTTCAACACTAGAAAGGAAGTATTATGCAATACATAGCTTTACCCAAATCATCTAGAAATCTTAAGCCACTGAAGAAAGTAACCCACAGAGCTCCTTATGGATTTGATTCCACTGAGTTCCATACAGTGGAAATTATATGCAAGGAGAAGTAAATATCACCTTATCCAATCCCTTCAGTTTAAATATGAGGAAACAAAGGTCCAGATAGGCTAACTGACCTCCTCAAAACCATTCTAATTTAGCACCAGACTCAATTCAACGCATTGTTTCTGGACTCCTACCAATGTAATGTTTTCTTTTTACATACTGCAAAAGTTGAATCTTCAATATGTAATAAGTTTTTTTCTTAAGCTATGTTACAGCTTTTAGGAAATAAAAAAAGTTCCTAAAAGTAAATACACTAAAAGTATGAGGCTTATCTTGTCTTTGTACTTAGTGTTACTGAGTTCAGAGTGTTGCTATATGATGATGTCAATGATGATACTAGATTATGGGATCAATTTCCTAATCATAGTCTGCATACACCCAGGCCCACCTATACATTTTAACATAATGAACCTGATGGAACTTCAAATATAATTCTCATTATGTAAGGGTGAATTTATCATTCCTAGTTGGGGAGAAAATGGCCTCAATAGCCTATTGAGAGTACCACCAATTTTTACACAAAAGTCAGCAACATGGAAAAATAGAATTTCACAGAAAAAAAGAAACCACGCATTGTTAATGTCTGGAAATTATGTGGACTATTAGAGATGTTAAATTAACCTGCTCTTTTCCCCCAATTAAGTATAAAGCATAGATATGGTGAACTATTTTTAAAATGTCTATATTTACCAAAACGGGGGTCATGGGGTAAAAGAGATAGCCTTAAGAACTGGTGAAGAACATCTTATGGCCTAGAATAGGATAGAAAAAAATATGAGGAAAGAAATGAAGAGCATTGTCTCAACATTGTCCCCTGCACCGAATAAACTTTAATTAATATTATTTGAACAAGATTATATTTAATACCATTATAGAGTCTTAAATATCACATAATACAATCTTTGACCACATGAAAAACAATGACGTATATTATAAGAGGCCTGTAAATAATTTCAGAATATAAAGATATTGCAAATGTAAAATGTCTGTAAATATAAGCAAACACATATATCTAAATATATGCAAACACACAAATGTGTCTCTACCAACTCCCTAAATCCCACTGATAATGATAGCAAAATATAAAAATGAGAATAAATCAGGAGTTATATTAGAAAACATTACAAAATATTGTCATCAGGTTTGTTGAATTCTGGAAAATATAATGCAGATGGAATCTAATTGACAACAAAATCTGATAGTGCTGAAGAACCAGAGGTACAGCAAAATACAACAGTTAATTTTCCCACAGAATACTAGACTACAAATTATGAAAGAATGTCTTCCCTATTCAAAAAAAATGGGGCTTAATATCCAGGTTATGGGTTGGTAGGTTCAGGAAACCACCACCACACACATATACCTATAGAAAAAACATACACATCCTGCACATGTATCCTGGAATTTAAAATAAAATTTAATTAAATTTTTTTAAATGTTTACAATGAGAAATTAGCAATGAGAAGTTTTGCACATTAGAAATATTATGATCATAATTTAGCAAAAAGTAAAAACTTTATTTTGGGTACAAGGACAAATATCCTTTTGGTGAGTTTTCCACAATTGGAAGATTGCATTAGATGTTATAAATAAGGGCTACAAGCAAAGAAAGTTTTCTAGAGACATGCATTTGGATTAATGTGGGAATAAACTTGAAACTAAAAGTGTCCTATTTTTACTGTTAATAATAAATACATTCAAATATGTTCAATGTATGACAATAGATTTATAAAAGAAACTAGCACCCTGCAGCATTAAAAATAGTATTTAGGCCAGGTGAGATGGTTAATTCCACTTTGGAAGGCCAAGAATGGAGAATTGCTTGAGACCAGGAATTCAAAACCAGCCTGGGCAACATAGCAAGGCTCTGCCTCTACAGAAGAAAAAATTTAAAAATTCACTGGGCATGGTGATCCATGCCTGTAGTACTAGCTACTAAGGAGGCTGAGGCAGGAGGATTGCTTGAGCCCAGAAATTAGAGGCTGCAGTGACCTATGACCATGTGACTGCATTCCAGTCTGAGTAACAGAGTGAGAACTCATCTGTAAAATACTATAAAATATAAAATAAAATAATAGTATTCATTGATTTTTAACTAAGCCCTCTTTCAGAATGTGCTAATGGACCACGAAGCAGTAAACATTTAGACTTGTATAAGCACTCTCCCCTCCATCTGATTCTTTAATTCTCTTATCTTTTTCTGTGTTTGGATTTGATACTTTCTTCACTTTCTCATTTGAACACTACATATATCAAGTTTGGGGAATCCATTATTTCTCTTCTTTAGCTCTTTGTATTAAGAATCATACTTAATTCTAATTACAGGCATATCTCAGAGGACAAAAGCATGGATTATTTATGCCTTATTTGGAGAAGAAAGCAGGCATTTTATGAATATCAGCTGCAATTTTTCAATAAGAATATTCTTGATATTTTAGAAATGAAGCTATCAGAACAGCCTCCAGGTTTCACCAATTTGCTAATTCCTTATTAAAACACAGTTTTTAAATGTCTGCCATTGTGTTAAGTATCATGGACATGGATATTTCAAGCATGCAAATGTAGTTTGGGATCTTATTTGTACTGTGTATCTTCAGCACCCAGCTCTAAGTCCTCTTACAAGTTGGAAAATCGGATAGTCATGTACTTTACACTGCTAACTAGATGGAAAGCTTTCAACTTGAATCCTTAGGAAGTTATTCTCCCTCTTACTACAAGACTCAATAGAGGAGGTGAGAAAAAAATAGGAAGCTTTATTGATGATCTTTAATTCATATCTGTAGGTTCCAGGTTCACTTTTGATGATAGTCTTTAATAATTGAAGTAGAACAAAAGCTACAGTCTGTTCAGAAGGCCTATATATATATATTGAGGAAGAGTTTACTAAATTCTTACTAACTTTCAAATAATTTTCACTGGTACTTTAATTTTCAATTGTAAAAAGATACATTTTGAAAAATAAATAAGTAACAGGTAGCTCATATTTCAGGATCATACTACTGACACCAACATTAGATTGCTTTTTTAGTGACAGTGAAGAATTTGCATTACCTATTCCATGCTTTCTCAGAGCATGACTTGAAACATCTAAAAATCACCTAGATTGGATAAGACTATGATCAGTGATCTTGCAATAAAGTGAGGACTCTAGAGGAATCAAAATCTTATGGTTTTGATCTCATTTTCAAAACATTTATTTTCTAACCGACAAAAGCATACATATATGGTTGACCACAAATGGAATGAACCATCTGTTTGCCTCTTACCAATTGAAATAGTGAATTTAGCTCTGACTCATGCAGTGTCATTTTTTTCTAGTTCCAAATTGTGTACCCCAAGACTCTCCAGTACTGAAACTGTTATCAACTCATTTCCAACACCCTAGCTGGAGCCTTCTCAACACCACTTGACATTAATAACAAAGAGAGGAAAGCATTTGAAACAGTAAACTATCATTGCTGCCAAATTCCCCATCCATTTTACAAATAGACCAACAAAAACTGATGCTGACTGTGTCCATGAGAAAAACATCAGGCCTTCTCAGGACACAGGAGGATCTCAGGCACTCAGACATTAACATACATCTGGGTTCCTTCCCTCTACTCCCATGTACGGAGGCCTCTAGTTCCCCTACTTCAGGTCCATATTAGGCCCTTACTTCTCCTTGTACAATGATCATTTTAGTAAAAATTAATAAAATCAGATTTTGCTAAGAGGAGCTAAAGTAAAATACAACTGACTGATATTATGTTTTATTTTTAATGTCTTTGAACTTGTGACTCTAATTTAGGCCAAGAAACTACTTTTACTTAGATTACTTATTTGTAAAATAAAATGAAACCTTTTTATCAGCTTAATTGCACTTCTTTTCAGAAAAAGAAATCGAATATCTACATGAGCTTCTTCTGAGCTGGAACCAAAGCATCTGGTCCCAGTTGCTTTGATAGCTACCACACAGTTATATGTATATATGTATGTATGAATGTATGTGTGTATATATACACAAATATATATCATATGTGTCATATATATAACATATATATGATTGTATTTACCGAAAGATTTGAAACCATGTTTTTTTATTTTCTATTATTAAAAATAACTGATTTTTATTTTTCCCTCATTTTGATGCTTATTTGATATTAGGCTACATTAAATTTCATTTGCAGTTAATTCTACTGGTACATTATGTTTTAAGGGCTAATTATTGATCCCTGCATGATTTAGATAGTTTTCAGAATAAAATTTTTAATGTATTCAATGAACAGACCACATCCTGTAGCTAGTGCATAAATTAATATCATTGGTCACAAAGGAAAGTGGTCAAGGGAGTGTGAATATCTCAGTAACACTGATATTTATTACAGAGGAAGCAGTCTTAGACTCAGGGCATACAGAGGTAGATAGATCAGTTGTGTCATCATTTGTATTCAAAGGCCACCACAGTATTAGTTGACAGTCTGTAAAGTTTAGCTGTACTTGAAAACCAATCGTGCTAATGTTAATATAGGCCTGGATATGTGTAGCATATTTCTGTCTAGGAATCTCTTATTCTTACATTCTACCTGCAAAACTAAGAAGCAGGAGTCATTGCCATTCAGCCTATTTTTTAGGAGCACTTCACTGTGACTAAAATTTATCGTATCATTTAGAGAAAAAGTTTCTGAAATGTAGAAAGTAGAACAAACTTGGGTTTTCTATCTTTGAGTTCATACAATTAGTCCAGAAACTGGATCTTAAATAGCACAAGGCAATTTTCATAGTTTAAAGAGAGAAGACTGTAAATCTGGTTTATCACGTTCTTATCATTCTTTCAGAAACATGTGAGGAAATGTGAGGACCACTGTGAATTGAACAATAATCATAAAATTAGGAACAAAAGAATCAGACAGAACAAAGCCTTTTTTTCTCTTTTTTTTCCTTTTCTTTTTTAGGATTCTAAATCACATACAAAACATTTGTTCTGCTCCAGCTCTTTGTGAACTAATTGGCTCTCCTGGAGGGATAGGTAATTGTACCTGACTACACAAGCTGTCCCGAAGCTCCCTTGGAAAGCTCCAGTAAGCTTCTAGTGTTAGCAGCCATCAAGGATTTCACAGGTCAGGCATCGGATCGATACAGCTAAAAGCAGCAGGGACTGTAATGTCGACAGCAGGTTTCAGAAAGCGCTGCAAGTGCCAGTTTGTTCCTCTTCATGCAGAAGCTCAAGACAGCTTAATTAACCCTTGGAAAATACAATTTATCCAGAGGCTCGGCAGGTCCCTACCAGGCCTTATTGGTGAACTGATAGGAGAGATACTGTGGCTGGCAGCACTGAATTCCCATTTCCCCCTTTAATGCTGTTTCAGTTAGGATGCAAAGAAAACATGGTTTTCGGTGGATGTGTTCCTCATGTCCTGAAGAGCAGGCAATAGGAGGAAGCCTTAGAGGGGGGTTTGTTAGAACTCACTTGTGACTTCAGCAGGAGCAAGGCCGAGACTGAGCATTGATCATCTGAGCCCTGGGGTGAGAAATCCGGGTGTGTGTGCAAGGGTGTGTGTGTGTGTGAATTAGATGTATGAGGGAGAGGTGTGTGCGTCTGGGGGATGACGGGAGCTGCGGGGAGAAAAGCAAAGGCATTTTCTCTTTTTCACTGATATAAATGCTTCCGTGCCCTTGTGTAAAGGTGTTCTTTAATTGGGTTGTCTGTTTTTCATATCTCTAATATCATACAACTAAAAAGAGTGGAGATCTGAATATTTTTTACATGCTTCATGTTGGAAGACAAAACACCTGCCAGAGATAACAACCAGGGAGGAGTGAATTTGTCACATGTTATACTCCAACCCTCACCTCCAGTGTTCCTCACCATGCCATCAGTCTCTTCTTCTAATACAGTCTTCCACACTAAGGCAAACTGCTGAAGAGACGTAAATAAAGCTAGCCAGATACAGAAAATATTTGAAGTTAGTGGGGCTTGAGAAATTGTTGGCCACATGAATGGTCTAGTGCATTCACTTAAACTGATTGTATCTACTTGTATTTGCATTCACATTCACATTAGCAGCTCTTTTAATGTGTATCATTTCAATTAGTTCATATACGAGTATTTTCCTAGGTTCATATCTTTGGTCATTAGTGAGAGTTCACGGCATTCAGGTTCCAGAACAGTGAACTCCCACGCAGATACAGGGTGGATAGATGCCATCTCCTTGCTGCTGGCTCATTTCCATTTATGATCAGAAGCAAAGCAGATTGAAGTGGAAGAAATAAAATTAAATATGGATTAAATGTGCATAGTGTGGTGGCATATTTTAGACCAGGATCCAGTCATAATCTCTTCAAAATAATTTGTAACAAGTGTAATATGCACAGGGTAAAAACAAGCTTAATAGATGGGAAGTAAGGGCCCTGCCCTCCTCCATTATCATCAGTCTTTCTTCCCAGAGCAGCAACATGTAACCACGTCTGTTAGCGGCTCTTCCACTGGATATTAGCATGCATTTATTCAACAAATATGTACTGAGCAGTTACTATGTGCCAGGCATTGTTTTAGACCCTGGTAATATGGCAATGGAAAAAATAGACACAAGGACATCACCAAAGAGTTTGCTTCCTTATGTGAATAGACAAAAGACAACAAACAAAAACACACATATATTAATAACATCTCAGGAAGTAGCTATAAAGAAACATGAAGCAAGGTAAGAATACAAAGAGTTGGATTTCTATAATTATCATTAGCATAGCCAGGATGGTTTCTCTAAAAAGGTGACATAAGAAGAAAAAAGGGAAGAGAAGAGTGATGCTTCATGCAATTATTTGTCCAGGGAAAGAGGAAGAGCTGTGCAGTCAGAGACAGCCTACTCAAAGTCCCCGAGATAAAAGCGTACTTAGCCTGACCACGGTAGAGAAAGCAGGACTTTATGCTTGAAAAAAAGTGAGAACAGAAGGATGAGGCAGGACATTAAGTCACAGATATAGTAAGCAAACGAACAAACAAATCTATAATGTAAGCCCTTATGGGCATTGACAAGAGTCACACAGCTAGGAAGCGTAGATTTGGGGTTTAAACACAAGACTAACCACATGCTACTAACCACCATGCTGTACTGATCTGTGAAAACAAGGGCTTGTTTCACACGGGATTTGTGGTCATCTATGCTGTCTCCCACTGTACCTGCCCCCCCCAACTTGTTACTCTGATTAATCAATAGTTGGCTATAATTCCAAATTAACTGACTTATTAACTGACCAGCAAAGATAGCTTTATCTCTACTTGGACATAGACATCAACACTTGCCAGTTGTACATAGAGAATATTGATGGATCAGTCAAGAATTATGTGTGGGCCAGGAGCAGTGGCCCAGGCCTCTAATCCCAGCAGTTTGGGAGGCTGAGGCAGGAGGATTGCTTGAGCACAGAAGTTGGAGACCAGCCTGGGCAACATGGCAAAATCCTGTCTCTACAAAACATACACAAATTATCTGGGCATGGCAGCTACTTGGGAAGCTGAGGTGGGAGGATCATTTGAGCCCAAGAGTTTGGGGCTGCATTAAGCATGATCATGCCACTGCACTCCAGCCTGGGCAACAGAGTGAGACATTGTCTCAAAAAACAAACAAACAAACAAATAGTATACTTTGTATCTTCCAATAACATTTCCAGAAGGCTGAGTACATACCCAGTCCTTGATTAGTAAGACTAGAAAGGAGAGGTTAACTAGTCGACCCTCTTCATCCCATAGATAAGGAAAGGAGGGCCCAAAATGATTAATATTTTCCTTTTCAAATTCAGAAAAGAAAATTATCTCCAGAGAGAGAATTAGTGAGCTAGAACTATGATCAACCTCAGGGTCCAGCAGACCCTTTTTACCTTTTCTTCCTTTTCTGACCAATTCTGCCCCAATCCTCTCATCCCAACCTCCATTTCTTTATTTTTTTTAACTTTTATTTTAGGCTCAGGGGTACATGTGCAAGTCTGTTATATAGGTAAATTGTATGTCACAGAATTTTGGTGTACAGATTATTTAGTCACCTAGGTAATAAGCAGAATACTCCACAGGTAGTTTTTTGAGCCACTCCCTCCTCCCACCCTTCACCCTCAAGTAGGCTCCTGTGTCTGTTGCTTCCCTCTTTGAGCCCATGTGTACTCATGTTTAGCTCCAACCTATAAGTGAGAACATGCGGTACTTCCAATCTCTATGTCTGATACTATCTTATTCATGCTTATGAATTTTTAAAATTTCTTATGGTAGAAATGTAAGAAAAAGATGGATAAATAAAATTCCTAATCCTTATTTTTCATTTTACTGTCATCCTTCTCTTCTGCAAAGAATTTCACTGGAGGAGCTAGCAAACAAAAGGATAATTTACACTTGTTAATTTAACTTTATTTCTAAGCCCTTGTGCTGTGAAGTTCAAAATGGTAGAAAAGCAAATGGGTGGGGAGGAGAGGCAGCATGGGACAAAAGGTGTGGCACCAACTCACCAGTAATGGCCAGCTCACCAAGGGATTTGAGCAAGTCATTTATCCATGCTAAACCTTAGTTCTTCATCTGCAAATTGAGAGTTTGAATAGATAATCTCAAAATCCCTGGCAGCACTATAGGTTTTAGAGTCATGCCATCAAAGGACTAGCACCTAGATGTCATAGCTAATTCCCCAAAGCTAAACACCAGTCCTCTACTGCTATTTCTGTACGTGTTATTATATAGCCACCATTCAAATGTAGCATGCGCTCCTAATTAGCATTTTATTAAAGCTCAGCTCATGTGTCTGTGGTCTGTTTTTCAAGATGACTTAAAAGAAATCAGAATTTGTGTGCTATTCATTCCCTCTCAAAAGCATATTTTCAAGATGTATTTAGGCAATAGTACTTTTCCAAAGCATAATTGTATCCTAATGTAAAAACTGCAAATATATTTCTTTTACCATGTTTGGCAAATCCTTAAATGACCTCATATTTTAGCATTATTATATAATACGCAAAGGGAGATACATCTTATGTGAACTTAGACACATAAATAGGATTTTTAAAAAATTTCTTGACACATTACCGTATGCTGCATGCTTTTTGTGGATTGTGAAAGAACAAAAGACCAATATGCTAACTGAAATTTGAGAATTTCTGAACATTATCTGAATTTCTATAGCATCCACTCCATTTAATCACACATTCAAATATCAGTCCCATTAACAGTGTCTTCAAAGTATGTACGTGTTGACTGCCTTAAATTAAAATTTTTATATTTTCTTTTTATAACCAATCAATAGTAATGTCTGCATCACAAAGATAAGTGAATACAAGATTTGTTGACTATGTTGCATATTTACATTACAGTTATTGCAATGTTTTTATGATCAAATTGAATATAAAAGAATTTGCAAATACATCTGTTTGTTTAATGACATTCCCGATAGCCTTGGGTGCTCCGAGAATCATTTAAACTGTCATGATACCATCTAAAGTAGCCATCCCTGTCTTCCTTCAGTTTTTACTTGGCTTTGTTTTTCTTCCTAAGCTTATTACTATCTGAAATTATCCTATAAATATATGATTGAGCCTCAAGATGAGGGTTAGAGAGCCAAACCTCCACACAGTTGAAAATTCACATATAACTTTTGACTCCCCCAAAACTTAGAAACTAATAGCCCACTGTTGATTGGAAGCCTGATAACATAAGCAGTCAACTAAAACAGATTTCATATTTTATATGTATCATACACTATATTCTTACAATAAAGTAAACTAAAGAAAAGAAAAATATTATTAGGAAAACCATAAGGTAGAGAAAATACATTTACTATTCATTAAGTGAACATGGATCATCATAAAGGTCTTCATCCTTATCTTCACATTGAGTAGGCTGAAGAGAAGTAGGAAGAGGAGGGGTTGATCTTGCTGTCTCAAGAATGGTGGAGGTGGAAGAGATGGAGGAGGTAGAAGCGGAGACAGGAAAGGAAGGCACACTCAGAGCAATTTTTATTGAAAAAATCTGTGTATATATGGACTCATACTGTGTTGTTCAAGCACCAAATGCATGTTCATACTTGTTAACTGTCACTATAGGCCAGGCACGGTGGCTCACACCTGTAATCCCCACACTGTGAGAGGCCAAGGTGGGCAGATCACCTGAGGTCAGGGATTGGAGACCAGCCTGGCCAACATGGTGAAATTCCATCTCTATTAAAAATACAAAAATTAGCCAGGCATGGTGGCATGCACCTGTGGTCCCAGCTACTCAGGAGGCTGAAGCAGGAGAATCATTTAAACTGTGAGGTGGAGGTTGCAGTGAGCTGATACCACACCACTACATTCTGGCCTAGGTGACAGAATGCAACTCCATCTCAAAGACAAACAAACAAATAACTGTCACTATAATGTGAGGTGTTACATTAAGGTAGAAAGCTTGACCATCTAATCACTATATCACCAGCACTTACAAAAGCATTGATCACATAGTAGATTCAAAACACATATTTGTTTAATGCATAAATGAACTTTCAACCATTTATATGTGATTGAAAACACATGTACCTAACATTAAATTGGGACATTATGCCTATACTTAATCATAGGTATAAACTGTATTATTTAACATTAGGATACCGTGAAAACTGATCATCATACAATAAAATAAATAAATGAATATTAGATTGAGTATTTACAAAGTCATCTTAAAGAGCCTGAAAACTTCCAGAGCTAAGGGTGAGACTTTGAGATATTCTTCTGGTCAGGCTCTTTCAAAAAATACTTTCATGGGAAAATAGCGAAATCTGTTATAATAACACATTCAAGAAAAACAATGTATTGGGTAAACAGGCACAGAAGGCAGTAAAAGTGTAGAATAGGAACCAGAAATTTGAAAGTTGGTGATGTGCCAGTTAATAATGGATAGGAAGCAGAGAAACTGCAGCAGCACCAGAGAAGTAAGACAGGGCTGCTCCATCAAGCCTCACTTACTACCATGAGTCTCACCTCTGTTCTGATCTTACAGAGCAGTCTTTTGATTATGAATTTGCTTCTCAGACTTCTTGATAAGGGAGAGGGAGCTTTCCCTACTTAGCAAATACTTCCATTATTTTCTCTAGAAAGAGTATCTCTCATTATAAATTAGTAAACTGCATCTTTGATTTAGACATGACCTTTATTAGCCTAACTTCATCCATGAGAGGCTACCTCACTTTAAGCATATGACAGCATTCATTTCATGAGATTCCAAGGTTGAGGTCCAGACTCCAGACTGAGGTGATAAAACATAGAGGCCCTGTCAGCATTGTGACCAACCAGGCTTCACTGGCCATTCCCTTATATAGCATACATGAATGAATTCATTAATTTAATTGATGAAAAGTATATTTAGATGTATGCACTATTATTACACAGTCCTTTATATCTCACCAAGGCCTGCAATCTATCACTCCTTTTTAAGTATTTTCAAGTTATTTCAAGTTAAAATAACGAACCTACATTTAGAGGCTTTAACATCTCTATCAGGCAGCAACTCCAACCTCACAAAGTTTGGCAAGGAGTGAACATGCTATCACTTCATAGATGTCAGAAGTAGACAACAAGACTTACTACACCAGAGCAAGACGGTTTATTACTCATACTCAGCAAACAGAAAGTGTGTCATCATTGTACTGTGGGTTCCCCTTGCCTCCCAAGGACCATGGACATTGTGATGAACCAGATGGGTGATTTGCACACAGTGGGTTTGGTTGCAGCTGAGGAACACAGGATCAAGGGCAAAGAGCAAATAAGCTAGTAGTCACATTGTGGTCACTTTGACCAACTTAGCTTACCTGCATGACCAGCTACATAATTTGCTCAGTATCATGAGACAGGTAAAAAGGAAGTAAGTATATAGGTAATAAGTTGTTATGTTTTTGAGTTTATGCCCCCTAAGGACTGCCTTCCAGTTTGTTTCACTTAGCATATGTCCAGTTCCAAAATAAAAATTTTCTCCTATAAACAATAATATTATTTATGGTTCTTTCATGGAGACAACTGACAAGGAATTTTAGAAATTGCTTACTCCATTATCTCATCAAATAATTATAAAAAGTATTAAATATATGTACAAAAGCTTTTCAGAAAAAAATAAGGCAAATAAATGAAGGTTAAATAATTCTGGAAACATAACATTGTAAAAACAGATACAAAATAATAAAATAACAATAGTTATCAATTTTCTAAAATTATTTTTAAGAGAGAGTTACTAGTTTATGGAAATTTTTCAGGGACAAAAATCTTCCAGGAAACTATGGAAATATTAAATGTATACTGACTAATAAAAAGTGACCCAAAAGATTCATTCACTAACTTTTTACTTATCCCAATAAAATGGTTAGTAATGAACCCAATAGTAGTGAAGATTTAGTGAGAAGGATCAGCATGTGATTGATCAGCAGGAGAGGGTCTAGTAGAAGTGCTGGGTTTGAGAGGAATTATTTAGGTGTCTATATTTGGCATTCAGAGACTATATGGGGAAGCTTTTACATATTCATCCTAGATAAATAAGTTAAATCCTCAGTTTGTTCACTGATATAAATGGTATTATGTTAAGATAGGTAATCTCATATAGCTTGTGTTCTTTTTTTAATAACACATCAGAAATGTAAGCCAACAATTTACTAGGGTGGTTTTCAATATTCAGTTCTAATTTAATCACCTTTGGAGGGGGGCTATTTTTCTTTCTCAATCTCAGTTTCTAAAGCTTTTCAATAAATCAAGAAAATAAAATATAAGAAAACAAAAAAATCTTGCATGAGGCAGTTGATATAGTACAAAGGTAACTGACCTACATTCTAGTGTTTATCAGTACTAAGGTTGGAGCACTTAAGCAATTATTCTTCCTGAACATCAGGAACTTATCTATAGAAGAAGGAGACCTGGGCTAGATGATTTGTATAGTTATTTTCTGCTCTAAAATTCTATAATCAGCTTTTTATTAAACAAATAAAAATATTTGAAGGATCAGGACTAATTTAACCAGGAATAGATTAAAAGGGAGTTAGAAACCTATTCTGAATGTTTCACAACAGGGAGCAAAAACATTTCTTCATTCAAGGGTGAGCCAGAAGACAACAAATACAAGACTTAAAATTAACAAAAAAGAAGGGAAAAAGTGTCCCAGTATGTAAAAGAACATTATCTCTATACAAGTAGGGCCTGCCATACTGAGATAAATTATACATGAGATAAGATTAAATAATAAGCAAAGATTAAAACAAGAAGAGAAAAATTATTATAGGAAGCAATTTCCCCAAAATAAAACTGTGGTAGTTAAATCTTAGAAGCATTAGAATAGCCAACCTGAGACTGCAAAAAAATTGAATTAGTATGTAGAACAGACATTAAAAAAAAAAAAAGTACCTTTCGTATGCTGAAGAAAAGGATAAAGCAGTGTAAATAGTGAAAGAAAGAAAAATTGCTATGGAAAAAGAATAAACATACAAACTATAAATAATAAGAATAAGAGGAACTTCAGAGTTAAGTAATCAAGGTGCAGAAGAAAGCATCTCTCATCCAAAAAATATTGTATCTAGACATGGAGGAGGCTCGCCATGACTCAGGAAAAAAACAGATACTTATCAAAACATATTCCAGTGAAATGCTTTATTCTTTAGTGTAAGGCTAGACGCATATCAGAGGAACAACAGCTAAATTGGTCTCAGAATGCTAGAAGGAAATGAACATTTGTAGTACCTTGAAAGAAAACAGTTATGACTCAAAGATTTTTATACCCAAGCAAGCTGTTGTTATTATGTGAATGCCATTTTAAGATTATCGATGCATCAGAGAATATATCATTTTGTACTTTTTGATATAAACAAAAATAAAAATTGGCTCCAAGTTACCAGGAGATTAATCAAAACTAAAAACTGGATAACGAGAAAGAAATTGGAGATTTGACTGGCAGTGAGAATTTATATTAGTTAAAGATCTAGAGATAAGCCCAAAACAGTGTTGTTCTGTTATGAAAACATCAACCTCATGGAATGTTAAAAAATGTTCTAGGACAAATCAACTCCATAGTCAAATGATTTTGAAAAGTTTGCATAATGCAACTTCCTGAAGACAAGCCACAATATTTATGATTATATTATTCTCTTTAAAATCTCTCTTAAAATAAGGGTATCAGTATATTGCACTTACTTCAGCAAGCCTCGTTGCAAGGCTTGCCTTACCGTCAAATATTTTTTTTTCAGAACACTTATTAATGTATTATAAAACAGTGTTTTGAGGAGTCACCAATTGGGAAATGCTAGCATAAATAATTGTGATACATAGACCTAAAAATAGAACATAAGAGACAAACATTATAAAGAAATACTTGTTAAAAAGAAAAAGAAGGGATCAAAATGACAAAGATGAGAATGACAAAGGGGATGGATAATGTATTGGGAACTAACAAAGCAGACAAACCAACACACAAAATTTTCATCTTCCATTTGAAGAAGTCAAGGTTTTTTTTTTAATTCAAATAAATATAAGTTTAAAAATGGTTTTCGAAATCAAACATTTGAAAATTTAAATGCATTTGCCTAACTGCAAATCAAGGAGAAAGTTAATTATAAATTTAGTTATTATGTTATTCATACTTTCTATTTTTAAAAATAACAATTTAGAAGAATTATGAAGTTAGGATTATTTATATATCTAAGCTTTTGGAGTGGAGCTAAAGCTGCATCAAAAGTAAATTCACATCTTATACACAACTTTTATTAAAGAAAGGGAATGAAAATTAAAAGAATTAAACTTTATTTCAAGAATTTAGAAACAGTACTTCAAGAAGTTCTAAGGAAATGAAGAGAAAGGAAATAGTAAATGTCAAATCAAAAATAAACCAGAAAAACCGAGGAAATCACAGAAACAAAAGCCTTGAGCTGATTTCTTTTATTGGGGTCAGCTGAGGCTACACTTAAGCAGCTTAAGAAATCTCTTCTCTTATTCTGCCTTTGGAGCACCCTTGCTTTGATTTGGTAGCCCCATTGTCCACCTTATAGCTTCAAACATGTTTTCTGTCCATATGCTGAGGTCTTTCAGCTTCACTATAAAAGAATTCCATTGACCCCTTGGTATGGACGTATTTCAATTTCAGTTTCCCCCTTAACCTACTTTTTTTCATATAATGCTATATTCCACCCTCTTTAGCTAAGGTCCAGAATCTTAGGTTTATTTGAGGGTGAAAAGGAAGATGGAATTATTACAAATGACAAAGGGTATGTATGTAAAATGTATGTATACATTTATATTTATATACACAGAATGTACATATTTTTATAATGTAATACTATTTATGATGTAAATATATAATCTTTAGTGTAAGGCTAGACTCATATCAGAGGAACAACAGCAAAATTGTTCTCAGAATGCTAGAATAAATGAACAAGTTTTATGATGTAAATATATAATCATCAATAATACTATGTTATAATATAATTAATATTTATATTTACAAATATATGTATATATATATTCACATTCACACTCAGAAATAATTATATGAGACTATTGTATATTTTCCTAAAATCAGAATTTTCTGAAATGGATATTCTCTGTAAAAAATAAACCATTATTACATAATTACAAAGAAGTATCAAGGTAAACCAGAAATTAAAAATGAAAACAACTGTTAAAGAATTGTCTATTTAATTGGCTTAAATTATTTGTGGATTATTTTTATCTTCATGAAACAAATTTTTCTTTTAATATATATTTTTCTTAGTGCATAGAGAAAATATAAAGAAAACAAATTTAGCATAGAAAAAATATAAAGAAAACATTAATTTTAAAAGCAGTCAATGATAAAGGAAATTAAAGAAAACCTCATGTGAACATATATGCAAAATCCTTTAAAACATTAGCAAAGCATAGTTTCAAAATTTTATTTAATTTAAAAATTATTAAATTCAACTTTAATTTAAATTATCTTACAAAATAAATATCATTAAAATTTATTATAAAGTACAATAAATTTATGTAAACTCATTACTAAATTTTAACAAATGTCAATTCATAACCAATCTTGTTTCCTCTATAATTCTACTCTCTTCTCCATTCTACAACCTTTGCTATATTACATTAAAACTAATCTCAGACATTGTTATATTTTATCATTAAATATTTAATAAGAGATATAGAGCTTTTCACATTCTGGATTCTGCTGATTGCATCCCTGTAGTATTATTTACATGTTTCTCTATTCTGCATATTTCTTATAAACTGGTGGTAAGGTACGGAGTCTTAGCTTTGGGGTCCCCAGCTTTAATAATTCACTAGAACCCACAGAACTTAACATATAGCCATACTCATGGCCATCATTTATTACAGAGAAAGAATACAAAGAAAAATCAGCAAAGGGAAAAGGTATGTGGGACAAAGTCCAGAGAAAATAAGGTGCAAACTTGCAAGAGTCCTCTCCTGGTGGGATAACATAGTACTCACTTAGCAGCAAATGACAGCACATGTAAAATGTTGTATACCATTAAGGATTGTCATGGAGGCACCCTCTGCCTGATATATACAATTCAAGACTTTCAGAAAGAAAGCAGCATTCACCATAAACCACATTCTTAGTAGGGAATGATGGTAACTCCCTTGAAATTCAGCTTTCATAAATAGCTTTTATTATTTTGAGATACGTTCTGTCAATTTAGACAAACCCACAGCCAATATCATACTGAACGGGCAAAAACTGGAAACATTCCCTTTGAAATCTGCCACTAGACAAGGTTGCTCTCTCTCACCACTCCTATTCAATATAGTATTGGAAGTTCTAGCCAGAGCAATCAAGCAAGAAAAAGAAAGAAAGGGTATTCAAATAGGAAAGGAGGAAGTCAAATTGTCTCTATTTGCAGATGACATGATTGTATATCTAGAAGACCCCATCGTCTCAGCCTAAAATCTCCTGAAACTGATAAGCAACTTCAGAAAAGTCTCAGGATATAAAATCAATGCGCAAAAATCACAAGCATTCCTATACACCAATAACAGACTTAAAGAGAGCCAAATCAAGAACAAACTGCCATTCACAATTGCTACAAAGAGAATAAAATACTTAGGAATACAACTAACAAGAAACGTAAAGGACCTCTTCAAGGAGAACTACAAACCACTGCTCAACGAAATAAGAGAGGACACAAACAGATGGAGAAACATTCCATGTTCATGGTTAGGAAGAATCAATGTTGTGAAAATGGCCACACTGCCCAAAGTAATTTACAGATTCATCGCTAACCCCATCAAGCCACTAAAGACCTTCTTCACAGAACTGAAAAAAACCACCTTAAACTTCATATGGAACCAAAAGAGAGCCCGCATAGCCAAGTCATTCTAAACAAAAAGAACAAAGTGGGAGGCATCACACTACCGGACTTCAAACTATACTACAAGGCTGCAGTATCAAAACAGCATGGTACTGGTACCAAAACAGAGATATAGACCAATGGAACAGAACAGAGGCCTCAGACGCAAGGTCACACATCTACAACCACCCAATCTTTGACAAACCTGACAAAAACGAGCAATGGGGAAAGGATTCCCTGTTTAATAAATGGTGTTGGGAAAACTGGCTAGCCATGTGCAGAAAGCAGAAACTGGACCCCTTCCTGACACCTTACACTAAAATTAACTCCAG
>NW_016107490.1:783595-785376 GCF_001604975.1 Cebus imitator
ATCATTCTCAGCAAACTGACACAAGAACAGAAAATCAAACACCACATATTCTCACTCATAGGTGGGTGTTGAACAATGAGAACACATGGACACAGAGATGGGAGCATCACACACTGGGGTCTGTTTGGGGGAAATAGGGGAGGGACAGCGGGGGTTGGGGAGTTGGGGAGAGATAGCATGGGGAGAAATACTGCCATGTGTGTACCTATGCAACAATCTTGCATGTTCTTCACATGTACTCCAAAACCTAAAATGCAATAAAAAAGTAAAATTAAAAAAAAAAAGATATTCAGCTTTCAGACATCAGTAAAGGATCAACCTATTTTGCAAGCAGGGCTTTCTCTAAGGATAAGCTGTCTCAGGCTTGCTTTTCTCTACACAGTCTTAACTTTATTTATTTATTTATTTATTTATTTATTTATTTATTTAGAAAAAATACTTTGTAGGTAAAATCTTTCTCTGGGAGGCTCAGAATTCCTACTTATATCTATTTTTGTGATGTGTACAATAGCTCAATGAATCTCCCATTGATGAGCACTTGGGTTCTTTCTCACTTTTGCTATTATAAATGGTTCTCTAGTAAATAGTCTTCTGAATATGTCTTTTCATATTTTTCCTGAATATCCTTGGGATAGATTCCTAGTAATTAGTGTTCTGGGTCAAAGGGTAAATGTTTATGTAGTTTTGTTAGACACTGCCAAATTTTCTTCCATGGGGGTTGTACCATTTTGTAGTATCACCAGCAATATATAAGAAGGCCTATTTCCATACAGCCTTGCCAACAGTTGTCAAACTTTTGGATTTTTGCCAACATGATAGGGGAGAAGTAATAACTCAGTGTAATTTTAATTGGCATTTCTCTTATGGATAAATTTGAACATCTTTTCCTATTTTTAAGGACCAAGCAAATGCAAGTACAAAATATATAAAAAGTATGATCTCTTATTAAGAAGTAAATTTATTCCAACTAGAGTGTTGACTAATATGAAACAGATTATAATACATAATTATATCAAATTTAAATATGTTTACTCAAAATAGTCTAAAAAGCATTTGTCAACATGTCATTCAATACCTATTCCTTAGGATTTTTTTGCTTTCAAATCTGGATTTCTATATAACAAATTCTCCTTATATATTTACCTCTTTACCTCTCAATAAGATGAAAGGAAAAGAGCTGCAAAATAATAATTATCTAACAGTACTGTCAAATTATGAAGTGGGCCATCAAAGAAGCAGTACATTTTAGGATTTTCTGAAAGGTATGATAAAACTATGATTAAAAGTGCAAAGAAGCACATCAGTTCCAAGGGCTGAAATTTAACGACGAAGAAAGGACAACTTCCTGAGAGGTTTTTACTTCTTGAAAGATATATATGTATATATCCCCAAAAGTCTCTGTATTTGAATCTCTATGTTCAAAGCAGCTGAGACCAATATCTAGTGGAGAAAAAAAATTAGTTGAAAATTTTTCTTCTTTAAGAAAGAGCCCGGCGGGGCGTGGTGGCTCACGCCTGTAATCCTAGCACTTTGGGAGGCGCAGGCGGGCGGATCAGAAGGTCAAGAGATAGAGATCATGCTGATCAACATGGTGAAATTCCGTCTCTCCTAAAAATACAAAAGTTAGCTGGCCCTGGTGGTGCACACCTGCAGTCCCAGCTATTCAGGAGGTTGAGACAGGAGAATCGTTTGAACCTGAGAGGCAGAGGATGCAGTGAGCCGAGATTGCACCACTGCACTCCACCCAGCCTAGCAACAAAGTGACACTCCGTCTCAAAAAA
>NW_016107490.1:785416-824906 GCF_001604975.1 Cebus imitator
AAAAAAAAAAAAAAAAAAAAGCCTATTTTAGTTCTGGGAGGGCTTATGTGAGTAAGAAACCTTTAAGCACCTGAAACTGAAAGATGAGGAGGGAGACAAGCAAGATACCAAAAACAAAGTGTAGGGTGAAAGGTGGGGAGGTGGACTTGTTCCAGAAAATGAGTGTCATGTGCGAAGTCTCTGAGGAAGAAGTTAGCTCAATGTTTGCTGCAGAATAAAGAATGTTGAGTAGGATAACAGAAACAAGTTAATATTTTATTCTAAGCAAAATATGGAAAGGTATATATAGGTTTTATATTTATTTAAAGCCATTCTTTCTGCTGTGAAGAAAATGGATCAAAAGAAAAACTGATAGAGCTTTAATCATAAAGGAATATTTTTTAATATCTTTCTTTCCAAATTGTCAAATCAAGTGGGAACTTGACAATTAAACAAGATTTAATTGATCACAAAAGTCTGACAGATTAAAATGTTGGTAATTCTAGAACCAACTAACATAAAATACTCATACTTTTAAGGTATATAAGGGAATATTTTTCACAAATTGTCTGCATACCAAGATGTATAGTAAAATCCCATTAAATTAAAAAAGGCAGACAGGCCATATTCTCTTATTACAGTGCAAAGAACAAAAACTTAAATATAAAACTATAAATGTAATCTCTTAAAAATAGAAAAAAAAACTTTAAACAATTAGCTGAAAGTACAGACTCTTTAGAACTCAGTGAAAATCTGAACACATAAACTGTGAGATAAAGGCAAAGCCTCTTCAGAGAAAAATTCATAGGAATATATATATTTAATTATTAAATAGAAACATTAAAAAATTAAGGAAACAGCCAACTGTGAAATTAGAAAACAAAGGAAATCAAAAAGTAGGTAGTAAAAAGAATTAATGAAGATAAAAGCAGAAAATAATAAATTACAAAAACATATTGAAAATACAACAACCAACGCTTACTTGATAAATAATACCATCAAACAATATAAAAGCTATTTATATACACACTCAGAAACTAAAAAATTATGTAATTATAATGAAAGAATTGATCATTTCAGGTTTGAGAGATCAGGTAGGCTATAAAATTGATAAAGATCATTTAAACGATGTAGCTTTTAAGATACATTAAACAATTATACAGAATATCATAATTATAGAGATTAAATGTTGTTATGTTTCATAATTATCTACAAAATTATTTCATCGTATTTTAGACCATAGACAACCCCTAACATTTTTAAGTAAAATTTGTGAAAACAATATTCTGTAATCACAATGAAGAAACATATACTGTTACCATGAAATTAATAACAAAGATATATTTAATACCAAGGTATTCCTATCAGTGACTGAGGTGAAACACACACCAAGTCAACCATGCTCCAAACACATAAAAATGCTAAACAAAGTCAGAAAGACAGTAAATTTCTTAGAAGCAAAAGTAAGTGCCAAAAAACAAGGAAATACTCTATATGCCCTTTATATTAGTTTTCTTTTTTTAAAATGTTTTTTCATATATCACTTATTGACTTTCCATTATTGTAGGTAAAGATTTAAGTTTATATACCCTTCATATTAGTTTTCTATTACTGCCTTAACAAATTACCACAAACTTTGTGGTTTCAAATAATACAAATATATTATCTTGAAGTTTTTGGCTCTGACCCCTGCCTTCCTCCATCTCTATTTTTTTAATTTCAATTTTATTTTAGATGTGTGGGGTATACATACATGTTTGTTGCAAGGGAATATTTTATGGTTTGGTCTTCTATTGATCCAGACACCCAGACGGCAAACAGCATACAGCATACAGCAGGAAGCTTGTCAGGCCTTGTCCTCTTCCCTCCTTCCTTTTGGAATTCCTACCAGCTGTCCGCAACCATGTACCCAAGATTTGGCCCCTACTTATAAGTGAAAACATGATATATTTGGTTTTCTTTTCTTTTTTTTTTTAACTTTTATTTTCGGTTCAGTTGGGTACATGTGCAAATGTGTTACATGGGTAAGTTGCATGTCACTGGGGTTTGATATTTAAATGATTTCTTCATAATCATTAATGAGCAGTAATGAGTAATATCAATAGTAATATCAATAATATTGTAGTAATATCAATACTATGCTCAGTAATGAGCATAGTATTGATAGGTGGCTTTTGATCCTCACCCTCCACCTTTAGGTAGGCTCCAGTGCCTATTGTTCCCCTGTTTGTGTCCACATGCACTCAATGTTTAGCCCCCACTTATAAGTGAGAGTATGTGGCATTTGGTTTTCTGTTTCTGTGATAATTCACTAAGGATAGTGACCTCCGGCTACATTCATGTTGCTGCAAAGGACATGATTTCATTCTTTTGTGGCTGTATAGTATTCCATGGTGTATATGTGCCACATTTCTTTATTCAGTCCACTGTTCAGCATCTAGGTTGATTTTACATCTTTATTATTGTGAATAGTGTTGTCATGAACATGCAAGCGCATGTGCCTTTTTTGGTAGAATGATTTCTATTCCTTTGGGTATATATTCAGTAACAGAATTGCTGGGTCAAATGGTAGTTCTGTTTTAAGTTATTTGAGAAATCTCAAAACTACTTTCCACAGTGGTGGAGCTAATTTACATTTCCGCCAGCCGTGTGTAAGTATTCCCTTTGCTCTGTAACCTTGAGAATGTCTGTTATTTTCTGACTTTTTAACAATAGCCATTCTGACTAGCAGAGAATTTTTTCATGTTTGCTGGCTACTTGTATGTTTTTCTGTGAGAAGTATCTTTCATGTCATTTACCCACTTTTGATAGGGTTATTTGTTTTTGCTTATAAATTTGAGTTCTGTATACATTTCTTATTTTTTCTGGATATTAGATCTTTGTTGCTTGCGTAGTTTGCAAATATTTTCTTCCATACTGTAGGTTGTCTATTTACGCTGTTGAAAGTTTTCTTTGCTGTGTAGAAGCTCTTTAGTTCAATTAGGTCCCATGTATCTACTTTTGTTTTCATTGCAATTGCCTTTGGAGACTTTGTCATGAAATATTTGCAGACCTATATCCACAAGGGTATGTACTAGATTGTCTTCTGAAATGTTTATAGTTTTAGGTCTTATAATTAAATCTTTAATTCCTCTCCAGTTGATTTTGTATATGGTGAAAGAAAGGGGATCAATTTCAATCTTCTGTACATGGCTAGTCAGTTTTCCCCGTTTGACTTTGTCAAAAAAAAAAAAAAAAAAAAAAGGATCAGTTTCAAGCTTTTTACTTTGTCAAAAAGGGGGAAAGAAAGGGATCTGTTTCAATCTTCTATACATAGCTAGTGAGTTTTCTCAGTTTGACTTTGTCAAAGTTCAGATGGTTTTAGGCGTGTGACTTTATCTCTTGGTTCTCTAACCTGCTCCATTGGTCTATGTGTCTTGTTTTTGTGCCATTACCTGCTGTTTTGGTTACTATACCCTTGTAGTATAGTTTGAAGTCAGGTAGTGTGATGCCTCGGGCTTTGTTCTTTTAATTTAAGATTGCTTTGGTGATTCAGTTTTTTGTTTGTTTCCAAATGAATTATAGAATCATTTTCTTCTAATTCTGTGAAAAATAACATTGGCAGTTTGATAGGAACAGTATTAAACCTGTAAATTGCTTTGGGTATTATGGCCATTTTAACAATGTTGACTCTTACTATCCATAAGCATGGAATGTTTCATTTATTCGTGTAGTCTCTGATTTCTTTTAGCAGTGTTTTGCAGTTCTCATTGTAGAGATCTTTCATATTCCTGGTTAGCTATATTCCTGGGTATTTTTTCTTTTTGCGGATTTTGTGAATGAGATTGTGTTTTAGATTTGGCTCTCATCTTGACATTGTTGGTATATAGAAATACTACTGATTTTTGTACATTAATTCTATGTCCTGAAACTTTACTGAAGTTGTTTATCAGTTCTAGGAGCCTTTGAATAGAGTCTATGATGTTTTCTACATATAGACTCATATCACCTGCAAAGAGAGATAGTTTGATTTGCACTCTTACTGTTTGGATGCCTCTTTCTTTCTTTCTTTCTTTCTTTCTTTCTTTCTTTCTTTCTTTCTTTCTTTCTTTCTTTCTCTTTTTTTCCTTTCTTTTTTCTTTCTTTCTTTCTTTATTTCCTTTCTTTTTTTTTTTGCCTGATGACTCTGTTTAGGACTTCCATTACTATGTTGAATAGGAATGGTGACGGTGGGCATCCTTGTCTTGTTCTGGTTTTCAGGCAGAATGATTCCAGCTTTTGCTCATTCAGCATGTTGTTGGCTGTAGGTCTGTCAGAGACGGCTCTTATCATTTCGAGGTATGTCCCCTCAATGCCTAGTTTGTTAAGGGTTTTTAACATGAAAGGTGTTGAATTTTATCTAAAGCTTTTTCTGCATCTATTGAGATAATCATGTGGCTTTTTTTTTCCATTTCTGTGATGAATCACATTTATTGATTTGTGTATGCTAAACAGAACTGAAGTCATAGAAATAAAGCCTACTTGATCATAGTGAATTCGCTTTTTTTCTACTTTAAGAGTATTATTTAATAAGTTATGTTACAAAAAAGGACTTAATGGGTGAAAAAAAATCTACTAACATACTTGGTGCTGATTCCAAAGCATAAAGTAAGATACCACTCAATATGAAGTTCGGGTGATTCTTAAAAAATTAAACATTTCCAAAAATTCGTTGATCAGTAACCAGGTTACAGATGGACATAGTCAGAAACAATTAGAAAAACATTATTACAGTGATTCCTATAAATTTACAATGTGGGACATAATGCTTTACTTTCGATTTGCCTCATAGCTACATTCTAGATCTCAGCCATGTCCACTTACAAGTCTTGATAACAGAAGACTTAAAAAGCCAGTCATTTGCTTAATAAAAAATGTGTGAAATTTAAGTCATTGAGATCATACAATTAAGGCAAGCACACAAATCTTTATGAGATTTCAAACATGCTGCCAACTTACCACCCAGTTCTAAATCATATCAATTGACATGTTGGGTACCATATCACTAGAGGCATGAATCTTGCGATCCCTCAAGCCAAGTATCTTTTTTTTTTTTTATGAATTGGCTTATTTTCTTCTATTTCTTTTCTTTCTTTCTTTCTTTTTTCCTGAATGTGCAGGTTTGTTTCATAGGTATACATGTGCCATGGTGGTTTGCTGCACCTATTGACCCATCCTCTAAGTTCCCTCCCCTTACCTCCCATCCCCCGGTGTGTGTTGTTTTCCTCTCTGTGTCCATGTGTTCTCAATGTTCTACTCCCACTTATGAGTGAGAACATGCAGTGTTTGGTTTTCTGTTCCTGTGTTAGTGTGCTGAAGATGACATCCAGCTTCATCCATGTCCCTGCAAAAGATATGATCTTATTCCTTTTCATGGCTGCACAGTATTTCATGATGTATTTGTACCACATTTTCTTTTTCCAGTCTATCATTGATGGGCATTTGAGTTGGTTCCACATCTTTGCTATTATAAATAGTGCTGCAATAAACATACATGGCCATGTGTTTTTATAGTAGAATGATTTATATTCCTTGGGGTATATACCCTGTAATGGGATTGCTGAGTCAAATCGTATTTCTGGTTCTAAATCTTGTGGAATCACCATACTGTCTTCTACAATGGTTGGACTAATTTACATTCCCAACAATAGTGTAAAAGTGCTCCTGTTTCTCCATAGTCTTGCCAGCATCTCTTGTTTCTTGACTTTTCAATAATTCTCATTCTGACTGTCATGAGATGGTATCTCACTGTGGTTTTGATTTGCATGTGAATTAGCTTTTTAACTTAGTGCTGGATTCAATTTGATATTATTTTGTTGAGTATATTGCATCTATGTTCATAGGGATATTGGCCTGAAGGTGTTTTTTTTTTTTTTTCATGTGTCTCTGCCAGGATTAGTATTGGAAAGATGTTGGCCTCATAGAATGAGTTAAGGAGGAGTCCCTTTCCCTTGATTTTTTTTGGAATAATTTAACCAGCACTGGTACCCTCTCTTCTTCATATATCTGCTAGAATTCAGTTGTGAATATGTCTGGTCCAGGGATTTTTCTGGTTTGTAGAGTTTTTATTACTAATTCAATTTCAGAACTTGTTAATAGTCTATTCAAAATTTCACTTTCTTCCTGGTTCAATCTTGGAAGGTTGTGTTTCCAGGAATTCATTCATTTCTTGTAGGTTTTCTAGTTTGTGTGCATGGAAGTGTTCATAATAGTCTCTGAGGGTTTTTTGTGTTTCTGTGGGATTTGTGATAATATTCCCTTTGTCATTTCTGATTATGTTTTTTTGGATTTTCTCTTTGTGTTAATCTAGCCAGAAACCTATCAATGTTATTTATTCTTTCAAAGAACAAATTTTTGGTTTCATTGACTTTTTGCATGAATCTTTGCATCTCAGTTTTGTTCAGTTTGGCTTTGATTTTGGTTATTTCTTTTCTGCTATTTTTGGGATTGGTTTGCTTTTATTTTTCAAGTACCTCTAGATGTGCCGTTAGGTCATTAGTTTGAGATCTTTCTAACCTCTCAATGTAGGCTTTTAGCACTATAAGCTTTCATCTTAACACGCCTTTAGCTATGTCCTACAGATTCTGGTATATTTTTCTTTGTTTTCATGAATTTCAAAGAAATTCTTTTTTATTTTTTCCCTAATTTCATTTTTACCCCAAATCATTCAGGAACAGGTTGTTAAATTTCCATGTACTTGTAGGATTTTTGAGAGAACTTGGCATGAATTTTTACTGCATTGTGGTCTGAGAGTATGATTAGTAGCATTTTGTTGTTATTTTTTTAATTTGTTGAGAATTGCTTTAAAGCAGAGCATGTGGTCAACCTTAGAGTATGTGCTATGTGCAGATAAAAAATATATATATATATATATATATATGTATATATATATATATATATATATATATTCTGTTGTTGGGTGGAGTATTTTGTAGATGTCTCTCAGGGCCATTTGGTCACATATCAAATTTGGGTAATGAATATCTTTGTAAGTTTTCTATCTCAATGATTTGTCCAACACTATCAATTGGCGTTGAAGTTCTCACCATTATTGTCTGGTTATGTGTCTCTTCAAGGTCTATAGAAATTTGTTTTATGAATCTGGGTGCTTCAGTGTTGGGTGCATATATATTTAGGATTGTTAAGTCTTCTTGTTAAATTGAACCCTTTATCATTATATAATACCTTTCTTTGTCCTTTTTGATCATTGTTGGTTTGAAGTCTGTTTTGTCTAAAATAAGAATAGCAACCATTGTTTTTGTGTGTGTGTGTGTTTGTTTTGTTTTGTTTTTCTTTTCTGTTTGCTTGATAGATTTTTCTCATTCTCTTCATTTTGAGCCTATGGGTGTCATTGCATATGAGATGTGTCTCCTGAAGATGGCATACAGTTGGGTCTTGCTTCTTTATCCAACTTGCCACTGTGTCTTTTAAGTGGGGCATTTAGCCCACTTACATTCAAAGTTAATATTGATATATTAGGATTTGATCCTGTCATTGTGTTGGTATTATTAGCTAGCTTTTATGTAGATTTGATTGTATAGTTGCATTATAATGTCAGTGGACTATGCGCTTAAGTGTATTTTTGTGGTAGCAGGAATTGGTCTTTCATTTCCATGATAAGCACCCTCTTAAGGACCTTTTATAAGGCACGTCCCATAGTGATGAATTCCTTAGCATTTGCTTATCTGAAAAAAATGTTTTATTTATATTTCATTTATGAAGCTTAGTTTGGCCAGACATGGAAAAGTTCTGTTTTCAGCAGAACTTTTTTTTGCTGAAAAGTTTGCTCTTAGCTTGATAGCACTCCCTTTTTATACGAGCTACTTCTTTTCTCTATTTTTTTCCCTTTCCCCCACCCCTTTATTTTTCTTTGAGTTGGAGTTTTATTCTTGTTTCCCAGGCTGGAGTGCAATGACATGATCTTGGCTCACCACAATCTCTACCACCTGGATTCAAGCGATTCTCCTACCTCAGCCTGGGAGGTACCTGTAGCTGGGATTACAAGCATGCACCACCATGCCCAGCTAATTTAATTTTGTATTTTTAGTAGAGACGGGGTTTCTCCATGTTGGTCAGGCTGGTCTCGAACTCCTGACCTCAGGTAACCTGCCACCTCAGCCTCTCAAAATGCTGGGATTATAGGAATGAGCCACCGTGCCTGGCTAACATACCCCTTCTTTACAGCTGCCTTTAAGTTTTTTTATTTCATGTTGACCTTGGAGATTCTGATGACTATGTGTCTTGGAGATAAGTCATCTTGTATAGTATCTGGCAGGGCTGAGGAAATTTTTGTGTACAATATCCTAAAATATGTTTCCCACATTGCTTGCTTTCTCTCCATCTCTTTCAGGAATGCCAATGAGTCATAAGTTTGGTTTCTTTACATAATCCCATATGTCTTAGAGATTTTATTCAATTTCCATAAGTTCAATTTGGTTCTTTTTCAAAATGGCTATGTCATCTTTCAGCTGTTAGGCTATTTTACTGTGGTCCTTAGATTGGGTTTCAACTTTCTCATGTATGTCGATGAGCTTCCTTGCCATCCAGATTATGAACTCTATGTCTATCCTTTCAGCCATTTTAGTATGGTTAAGAGCAATTGCTGGAGAACTAGCAGGAGTAAAGAAAACACTCTGGATTTTAGTGTTGTCAGAGTTCTCGCACTGGTTCTTCCTCATCTGTGTGAGCTTATGTTCCTTTAATCTTTGAAGTTTCTGTCTTTTGGATGGGGCTTTTTGCTTTTATATTATTTTGATGCCTTGAAGGTTGGACTGTAGTATACATTGGGTTTAGTCAATAGGCTTCATTATGGATGCTTTCAGGGGCCAAGGTTCAGCTCAGCACTCCTGGGTTATATGCTCTAAGCCCAGGGGGCTGGAACTAGGCCTGTTGCTTTGCTCTCTGGTTTCTTCAGGTTAAGCACCTGTTGCACTGGAGGAGCTGGAGTATTCCTCGTTTGCTGGCAACAACACTCTAATGGGGGCTGATGGCAAAAGTGCTCTAGGCAGAGGGTGGCAGTGAGTCCATGCACACACACACGTGCCAGCAGGAGCTACAGTGGGTCTCTGCATGCAAGAGCATTAGTGCCACCCCACCAAAGTGACTGAAGCAGGCTGTGGACAGGTGTACACCAGCAGGGGAAGGCTGCAGGAAGGTGCATGTCAGCGGGGGAAGACTGCATACAGGTATGCGCTGGCTGGGGGAGGCGGCAGGCTGGTCTGCATTGGCAGGGATCAATCTGAAAAAGTACTCTGAAGGTTAGATGGGGTCTGCTGATGAAAGAGCTACAGGAGTGGCCAGTGGCAAACTGAGGCTGCCCTGCAAGCAAGTGCAGCAAGGCAGGAACTTCAGGAGGGGCTGGCAGATAGGGAGACTAGAGGACACTCAGATCAGACTTACCCTGACCAACAGGCAAGACAGCCCTGCACTGTCCAGGTCTGGCAGTCGTCAGCAAAGGCTACAGCCAACTAGAGGAGTATGGTGAACCTTGTGGAATGGGCACCATGGCCATGCTCCACTGCAGCCATTCCCACACCCAACCATCAGGGCTCCACACAGGCTAGACTTCTGTCTCTGCCAACTCTCTAGGTAGTTCTTGACAGCTCAGATGTCTTTGGGTGTTGTGGGGTCTCCTACAGCTAGGATCTGAGAGGTCTTTGGACCATGCCACACTTACTTCATTCACCCCTTCCCTAGGACGTGCTCAGGGCCAGAAATGAATCCTGAAACTGGGCCGCTCTGTCCAGGGTTTCCAACTTCCCCTTTTTTTAGCACAGATCTGTGTCCTCCCTCTGTCCACTCTCAATGCCTTCTTTCCAAACATCTATTCAGAGTGTGCTGATGTACTTGATCACCTGGTTTCTCTCAGTGGGAGAAGCTCTTCCTAGTTGTATCCATTCAGCCATCTTGGCTCCCTCCCTCCATCTTTAAAGCCAGCAATATTGCATTTATTTAGCCCTTCTATCATATATACTTCCTCTGACCACGGCCAGGAAAGGTTCTCAGCTTTTGGGACTCATTTGATTAGATTGGGCCCACCTGGGTAATCTGGGATAATTTCCCATCTCAAGGTCCATAGCTTTAATCACATTTGTAAAGTTCCTTTTTCTATGTAAGATAACATATTCACAGGTTTTAGAGGTTAAGGCATAGACATACTTGGGATGGCATTATGCTTCCACAAACCCTGCCAACCTGTCATGTAAGTATAAAGAAAATGGGAGGAAAAGGCATAGAAAAATCTAATAATGGATTCTAGATAGAAAGTATTTGCCCTCCTTTCACATTTTGTGTTTTGGCATTTATTCCTCCTGCTGAAAAGTTTACTGTCAATAAGAAGGAATTAGAGCCTGCAAGGGAGAGTGTATACAATGCTGCACAAAAACATGTGAGTCAATCAAAAAGTCTTGGCTGAAATAATTATTACAATAACCATCATGATGAAAACTTGGAGTTTAAACACAGTGATACTTAGTATGACAATCATATAAAAGTCAGTTAGAAAATAGTTGATAAATAATTGTTAGACCCTTTTTTCTTTGATCAAAACTTAATACAAAATTATCCAATCAAAAATAAAGTAATCAATTCCCTCAGCTTTGAGGGAATTGGATAAATTAGGAGATGACAAGATGAGGGACATTAAAAAAGATCACTAGAGTTGCCATAAGCTTCCTGCTTGGTTGATATTCTAAGACAGGAGCTAGAAAACTTTTTCTATAAAGGGCCAGAGAGTAAATCTTAAAGACTTCGAGTTCCATACTATCTTCAAAACAACTACTCAACTCTACCATTGTGGCAATAAAGCAGCCATATAAAAAGTGCTGATGTATTGTCTAAATGTAATCTCTTAGAGCCTAATATTAAAAATAAATATGTGTTCCATATGAATAGTTTTTTAAAAGTGACAATCAAGAACACCTTGATAACACAACCTAGCGCAAAAAAAAAAAAAAAGCAAACAACAATAAAAAACACTGTGCAGAACAACTAAATGTATCACTGAAAATGAGAAGAAGAAAAAAACTCATAGCAAAGTGTTTTAAGTGTGTTAAGAGAAAAATACTCAGTGATCAAGTAGGTCATTTCTAGAATGTAAGAGTGGGACATATATCAATACAATTTATCTCTGGTAAGAGAAAAAAAGCCATGTAATTGTATGAATAAATGCTAAAAGGCATTGTATTTTTAGCTAACTGTGGCAAACACTTTTAAAAGTTTGATAAAATAAAACCTTCTTACTAAACTAGAAAAGGGAAGATCCTTGTTTAATGTAATAAAAATGCCTAATGCAACCCAATATACCTGACAATAACACACTGAATTAAATCCTTTTAACATCGGGGGAAAACAGATGCTCAGGTTATTGACATTGTCCTTGTAGTTCTAGTCCACCTAATTAGATAAGGACAATAATGAGATACACATTTTGAAAAGAAGAAAAATAAATTATATATTTTTTGTTACTATTACTGTTTACCCCCAGAAAGAAAAACAACTAAAATGTATTAAAATTATTAAAATTATTTAAATGCTTATAAAATAAGCATCTCTGATAATATTATTTGAGGCATATCATAAAAAATAAGTCTCCTGATGAAGTGGATGGATGGAAGACGGTTGGATGGAAGACAGATGGATAGAGAGATAGGTAAATAAAAAAACATTGGGTGAAGCTCACTTTCAATAATTACACTTTGAATTATATTAAAATTTAGTTTTCTGCAATTCACTAATGCAACCATAAAGTCTCAAGGTTAATGAAATTTTTGTTAAGATGTTCATACGCTGCAGCAAGACTTTCTTTGTTAAATATTTCAATATTTAGAGAAAAGTATGGTAAAACTACCAATATGTATAAGCTCAAAACTTAGAATTAATAAGCATAAAGATTTGACACATTTTCTGCAGATATTTTGTAAATAACATATTATACACACATTTGAAATTCGTTAATATTCTTCTCCAATTCCATTCCTTCTCCAGTCCTCCCCAGAACCAGCCATTCTTTTGACATTTTTTTGGTTTCCTTACCAAACATGTTATAATGCTGCTCCTATGTATCTGATACCATATTATATTCTTAACTTAATAAAGTACATCTACGAGAAACTTACAGCCAACATTATACTTACTGGTGAAACACCGAATGATTTTTCCCTAAGATCAGAACCAAAATAAGAATATTCTGCTCTCACTCATCCTATTCAAAATCATAATCCAGGTAGTAGCTTCAGTAGGCAAGAAGTCAAGAGAAAGAAATAAAAGGTATCCATATTGAAAAATTCAAAATAAAACTGCCACTATTTATGAACAATAGGATTGTCCATGTAGAAAATCCTAAGGAATCCACTAAAATGCTACTGGAACTAACAAGCACAACAAAGAATACAAAGTCAATATGGAAAAAAACATATATATAGTACTCAGAAACAATTGCAAATTCAAATAAAACAGTATCATTTACATTATTTAGACATAAATCCAACACAATATGGACTATATGCTGAAAATTACAAAACAATGGTAGGAAAACTTAAAGAATGCCTTTAGATGCCTGCCTTTGTAACCTACTTAAAAAGATCATGCTCTTGTACACCTTGAAGCACAAAGCAGAGCAAAAAATGGAAATTTTACCCTGTGAGTGTTTGACTTTGAAGAGAAGCAGAAAGAAGACTTACAACTGGATTCAAGAAAGCAGAAGAATAGTTAACTTTAATCAAGTCATCTCGCTTCCATTTTTTTCAAAGGGGTCTCATTTATTATCACTGTTCCAAATGCACAAAAAAATTAGAAAATACCCTCCAACTCAATTCCCTCCACCCCCACAACATTCGCCTCAACCCAAATAATTTTTTCCAAAACCACAAACATAAGCTGGTCCTGGTATTTCCATAACAGTGCAGCTAAGAAACAGTTTAGAGAAAATTTGACAGGATTCAGATTATATCCATTCTGTTCTCTAGACCCAAAATATCTAAATAAATAGAAAAATATACCATGTTCATAAGTTGGAAGACATAATGTTATTAAGATTCAATATTCTTTAAATGTCAACTTCTTCAAACTGACAGATCTATCGTAGATTTTGGAACTCAATATAGATTCAATATATTTCCAATCAAAATTCCAGCAGGATTTTTTTATAGAAATCAACATGCGGATTCTAAAATTTATATGGAAAGCCAGAAATTAGAAAAGCCAAAACAATTTTGAAAAAAGAACACTTGAAGACTTATACTACCTGATATCAAGATTATAAAGCCATATACATACATATATATGCAACAAAAAAGACTTCAGAAATATACCCACTAATGTATAGTTCGATTGATTTTATTTATTTATTTTTTGAGATGGAGTCTCACTCTGTCTCCCAGGCTGGAGTGCAGTGGCAGCATCTCAGCTCACTGCAACCTCTGCCTCCTAGGTTCAAGCTATTATCCTGCCTTGGCATCCCAATAGCTGGGATTTCAGGTGCATGCCACAATACCTGGCTACTTTTTGTATTATTATTAGAGATGGGGTTTTACTAAAGTACTAATATTTTTTGTATTATTAGTAGAGATGGTGGCCAGGCTGGTCTTGAACTCCTGACTTCAAGTAATCCACTCACCTGGGCCTTTCAAAGTACTGGGATTACATGCATGAACCACTGCATCCAGCCTCTACTGATTTTGACAAAAATGCAAAAATAATTTTTAGATAAAGGATAATCTTTTTAAAAAATTGTGTTGGAACAACTGGATATACCCATGCAAAAAAATATAAACTTCCTTTCCTGCCTCACACCAAATACAAAAATTAAATACAAATGGATGACAGAATTAAAAGTAAAACCTGAAACCAGGAGAAACATCCAGCTAAAAAACAAATGAAATATCAAAAGCAGAAAATATTATAAGAAAAGTTAACAAATTGAACTTTATCAAAAGTAAAAATTTCTTCTCTCTGAGGTGTTTATAATAAAACAACAAAGCACAAACCAAAAAATACTATGCAAATTATTTATCTAATAAAGGACTTGTATCCAGAATACATAAAGAACTCTCAAAACTCAGTAAGAGGACAAACAATCCAATATAAATGGACAAAATTCTGAACAAATACTTCACAAATGAAAATACACATATGGCAAACATGAACCTGAAAAAGTGTTCAAGATCATTAGTAATTAGGGAAAGTCAAATTAAAATTATAATGAGATACTACTACATACCTATTTAAATAACTTTAAAAAAAAACTGATATTACCAGTTTCAGGTGAGGATGCAGAAAAACTAGAATCATTATTGATGGGAATGCAAATTGTTATAACCTCTTTGGAAGCTGTTTGGACGTTTTCAATAAAATTAAACATACACTAACTGTAAGACCCAGTAATTAAACTCCTGGATACTTATCTAAGTGAAACAAAAATTTATGTTCACACAAAAACCTATATACAAATATTTATAGTATATTCAAAATCGCTAAAAAAAATTTATATATCCCTTGGCTGGGGAAAGGACAAAAAAGATTGTGGAAGCTCCATTCAAGAAAATACTGCTCAGTGAAAGAAAAAAGAAACTCCTGATACATAGATAAATCTATGCAACAACATAGACAAACCTCAGATTCATCACGCTGAGTGAAAGATGCTATATTCAAAAAGCTACTGTATTTGTATATTTTAAATATATGTAGTAACATATACTTAAAAACTTCATTTACATGGCATTCTGGAAAAGTCAAAACTACTAAGACAGAAAACAGATCAGCTATTACTAGGACCTGGGGTTGGGAGGAAGGATTGACAACAAAGCAGGGCATGGGAAATTTGGGGGTGTGTTGGAATTATTCTATATCTTGATTGTAGTGTTGTTAGTTATACAACTATATATATCTTTGCCAAATCTTGTAGGACTGTATAAAAAAGGGGTGAGTTTTACTGTATATTAAATTATAATTAATTAAAAGTTTTAAAAGACACTCATTTCATTTTTATACTGTCCTATTCAAGTTTTACGTTTTCTCTTTCATTTTCTATTTAACATTTTCAACATATTTATGTTAAAATCCCTTCACATAGTTTTATAATTTCTACTTCTTGAGATATTTTATCTTCAGCAATGGGTCAAGTCCAATGTTCTGGTTCTACCAGCAAGTGTAGTCAGTGTAAATTTGAGCTCTGTGATGGCTAATTTTATGTGTCAACGTGACTGAGCTAGGATGCCTAGATAGCTAATAAAGCATTATTTCTGGGTGTGTCTGTGAGGGTATTTCTGGAAGAGATTAGCATTTGAATCAGTAGACTAAGCATGCAAGATCCACCCTAATTAATATGGGGAAGAATCACCCAATCCATCCCTCATCCAAATTGAATCAAATGATATTGGAAGGGCAAATTCTCTTTCTTCTTGATCTGGAATATCCATCATAACCTGCCCTGAGGCATTAGAGCTCCTGGTTCCCCGAACTTGGTACTCTGAGATGTAGATCAACACCATCTCCACATGCTCCCACCTTTTCCCAGGCCTTCAACTCCCCTGGTTCTCAGGCCTTCAGATTTGAACTGAATTACCCCACCAATTTCCTGGTTCTCCGGTGTGCAAACAGCATGTTGTGGAAATTCATAGCCTCTTTAATTCTAATTCCCAAAAATAAGCTGCCTCTTCTATATCCATGTGTATTATATTTCTCTGGAAAACCCTGATTAATACAGACCCCATGTTTATTCAAAACACAGATCCGGGTTGCATATTCTAGCTCCTGATTTTTCCCACCCAAGGTACCTGAACATACCAGTTTCTTCCGATTGCTATCTGTCTAGCAAACAGAGGGTTTTTTCCCCTATTCCCACTTTCCTGAACATAGCAACTTTTTCTAGCTCAGTTTCAGTACCCCAATTTGCATGGATCCAATTCCTTATCACCTTCCCACGTAGCCTCAAGGGTTTGAGATACCATTGAACCATCCAGCTTCAGTGACCGCTCATCACTTTGTCTGATTTCAGTCTTTGTTTCTGGCACAAAGCTTTCCATATCTTGGATTCACATTGAAATACACATTTAAATTATTTTATATTTTTCTGGAATTTCTCTCTGTTTGTGTCCAGAAAATGATTGAGAGATATTTCGTCAGTTAAGCCTGCCGTCTTGACAAAGTCTCACAGCAATATTTCTTAATACAATTTTAATATCACTTTATTTTGTTCATATACAAAAAGTGAGTTGGAACATTAAAGTAATTGCTTGGACATTTTGAAAAAGAAACATTTGCCTTAATTTTATATTTAATTCCTGATCATATTACTTCAATCTACTAAATATTTCATGATTTAGTAAAAATTTTGTTGTTTTCATAGTGACTGATGATATATTATTTTTTAATACATTGGTAATCCATTCAGGCAGATTCATGATCAAACCAATAAAGTGCTACTGATATAATCAATAAACAATTAGTACCTCTTTGTAACTCAGAGTTTAAGAAAATCTGAAAAATAAGCTGAGATGTATAAAGTATATAATAAATGCATTTTTGTTTTAGATAATTCAAACTTGTAAATAGACTCATCCAATTTTAAAAAGAAATGGTTTAAAACAATGTTTATCTCCTGTGTATTTTATTATTTTAAAAAAAAATATCTGAATAATGAGTGGTCAAAGGACAGATAAGCTAATAATATTGTATAATAGATCACTCGATTTAGAACATCTAACTGGAAAAGCTGGAAATGAGAAGTTTAAAGTTCAAGGAGGTCTGAAATCTAACAAGCCTAATCAAAGGAAAAGATGTGAAATGTTCACAAAAAGGAGTCTGCAAAGCCACACACAGAAAGATTCTGCTAGTGTTGGAAAAGAATGGCAACTTTTTCCTATTAAGAAAAAATAAAAATAGGTCACATTGTTGACCTTGGCCATCCTCTGGCATAGTCATGTCACAGTCTTAACACAGAGCATAACATAAATGGCCAAAGGCTCTCAACATGTGAGAACAATTTCTGAAAAGGGGGTAGGAAATCAATTCATACTAATTTTAACTCCCTCTTGTTTCTGCAAAGGCTCATCTTGATTTCTTCGTGAACTTTAACACTCTTAGTCTCCTTGACACAGCTCAGTCTTCATACAGTTCCCCTTAGACTACAAAAGAGATCACTGGACCGTAGACAGTGCAACAGATAAACATGACCTATCTTGTACTAAAAACGAGTATGTCATACTGAGCTGAAAGAAAAGAATTATTCAGGGTAAATATTGTCCAGATGATAGGACCAGATCACAGGCAGAAATACATTAAAGTTTGCCTTTCAAAATGGCACAGCAACTTTTTATACTTATCATCAAAAAGATCGTAAGAAAACAGCTCTAATCCTAATATTAAAGTAAATCTCACTCCGGTATCACTGTCTAGTGTTACAGAAGAGCTCACACATATGGAAGAAATCGTTCAATCAATTAAAAAGAGGCACTCATTAAATAAAAACTTTTGTCCATTTTTTGCTGAGCGCTATTGTGAAAATGAGAGAAGTATAAGAATATCTTACATTTCAGTAATACTTTATTGTTTAAAAAATACTTTGATAGCTGTTCACGTGAGAAAAGACTCAGTATGTGATTTGTTCCTCTTATTTTCCCATTATGATAGTGACACACACATATGCACACATGCATGATTAAACAAAAGTAGAGAACACAAGCCATATGTCGAGTTTATGAAGAGTTGGGAATAGGAATTTTATGAATTCCCTTGTCCATAGGGTTGGATGGGGGAAAAAAAAGACATTCTTGAATATTCCAAAATTCACTTTCTGAAAGAGAATGTCAAGAATTGCTTTAAAAAAAACTTTAATCTACATCCTATTCTTTACCTCTAACGTGAACAGATTCTATGTTTACCCGTGAACCCATGAGAACTCTTCACCTGTAAAAAGCAAACCCTCTGAGTGAACCAAATTTCACCAGTAACTCTCCCCACCATCAGTACCTCTACTTACACATCCATTTAGGAAATTAAGTTTTAAATGTTCCATATGATTTTATACTGTAATGTGGTAGCAGTTACATGATTTGTATGCATTTGCCAAACTTATGGAACTACACTTAAAAAAAGGTAAACATTGCTCCATGTAAATTATAGTTCAGCAAAAAACTGCTGAGAGGTGGAGACACTGTCATGAAGAATCTGGATATAGTTACATAGGAAAAAGCGTTACAAATAGCTGTCAGGACACATGAATGCTGGTGGGCTAACAAAGTCTAAGGGAAGTAGAGTTTATTCACTCTGTAACATTTACCAAACTAGGGTCCAAAGAATGTTCACAGACACTAGGAGACTAGGGAATAGTTCACATAACATTCATGTGTTAGCTCACAGACACTAACACATGAATATTATGTGAACCATTCCCTAGTCTCCTAGTCTAGGTTAGACATCTTAAAAATATCTGATTTTTAAAGACAAGGCATAGTGTCTTTACTATTTTATCTTTAAGCATCTGGAAGAGTGGTACAGTAAAATATATATCAAAAGCACAGATCTATGAATAAACAGGAGATTAATAATAAATAGTTGTATAATCCTAAATTTCTGTCAAAAAATGAAAAAAATTTCTATCAGGCTAGTTTAGCGTGGTAATAATTTGTAGTTAAGTAAAAGTTTATGAAGAGGAGATATTAGGTACCCAGGAACAGCATGTTTTCAATCAGAAGCTAATGGATTCAGAGTTGTCTCAGTAATCACTTGGTTTGAGAATAAATCATTCTAGACATCCACTATGTTCTATGCCAGCTCTAATTTTGGGAGCCTGATTTTTCTTAGATACAGTTTTATGAAGAAATGAGCATTAAAGAATGGGTTACATTTGAATAGTAAGAAAGAGGGGCATTTGAGAGTAGGGAGCATGTACGAAGGTATGAATATCTCAGCTGTTTCACAGTGAAAGGGAAATAAATCAGTAAAGTTAAACACAAGAAATAATGAAAAACTCACAAGCTGCTTGCTGATAGAATTCAGGGTTGTTTCTTTATGATCACTACATATTGACAACCTAAAATGGAACGACAGTGTAGTAGATAAATTGAGGCTCTCTACAGCCCCAGTGCCTGCCTTCTGATTTCATTTCTGACACCAGTTCTCTTAGGTAAAGTGTTTCAACTCTCACTACTCAGTTTTCATGCCTAAAAAATAGGCACAATGAATGTACTGATCCTATGAAGTGGTTCTACTGGTTAAATAATATAATGCACGTAAATTACTTAGAACAGTAACTGGTACATTTTAGTGCTGAGTAAACACGATTATTTAATTTATGGCCACAAGACGTTTCCCATGAAGGTTAGATATGCCTTTCAATATTTGGCAAAATTAAACTCAGTCAGAGTTTAAGCCAGAATTATAACAACTCACTTCCACTTTAAGACAGGTTCCAGTACTGCAACACAATCTTATTTAGCTTAGTATGGTACTTAACAACATAAAAGTTAAAGGAATCCTCTAATTCCTCTGAGTACACTCCATGCATTCCTACGGACGGCATTTAAGAATCCCAAGTAGAGTTACATTAGAATTAGATTGTACTAACCAATGGGTAGCTCCTGAAAGCAATATATCTCTAGAAAAGCCATGTCCCTACTCAGCTTTAAACAAAAATGTAGCAGAAACTGTTTAAAAATGCTAAAAACTTCTTTTTAAATCGCATTGCATACTCTGAGCCATTGGCTTTGTTTGTTGCCTTGAACTAGATTCATTCAAAGAAGTAACTGAAATATTAATCTGATCTGTGATTTGGAAAATGTTTCTCAATAAAAATATTCAAAAGCCTGACTGCTTCTCAGCTCTCAGATGAATTAAGATTTAACTCTGACATGAATTGAACCTCTCTCTGGGGATGCTTCTCTTTAGGGGGCTGAGATCACAGAGTTCATCCTCATGGCACTAGCAGCTCTTTGATTTTTGTCAGGAGGCCTGCCACTAGAGCGCAATGCATAGCAACATCAGGGTATGTCTCCCATGTTCCCTAATGAAAAGCTAGCCTGGAGACAGGGGCAGGTTGGAGGGTAAATTTCAAAGAGGGGAAAGGTCAGATCTTGGTCAAAGTATGAAGAGCTTATGAAAGAAAGAAAACTTCGAAAATAAAGCATTAACATAAATTACTGAAAACAGTCTTTCAAGTCTTATAGAAAAAGATGAAGCAATGCTACCATGATAAAGGCTCCCCATTTTAAAGGATGTATCCATCTTTGTCCTCTTCTTATTGCTTCAGAAAATTATCAGAAATGTCGATGGATGCTTCTATTTGAGTTTCTTAAAGAAAACTTTATGGTCATTGAAATTTAAAAGATCCCACCTCTTTAAATCAGAAAGGTGTAAGGTCATGGTTAGCTTTCTGGGAAGAAAATAAAATCTGTAACTTTGCCAGGAGAACAGCCTTTACTAATAGAGGGGGAAATGGTAAAATTGACATAGTATTGTAATATAAATTGTTTCAGTTTAAAGAGATAGGGGTATCTATTGGTATCAATAATCTGATAAATTTCATAATCTATAAGTAAACTAGATAATTATTTTTCCAAAGTGAAGGTTTTGGGGGGACCTAAAACATCTACTGTCTACACAGTTCAAAGGAATAAAATAACTGGCCAATCTCCATATCCACTACTGATCCACTGGGATGAATGATAGAATAACAAAAATACTTAGAAAGATAAAGAAACAAAAACTCAGCTAAGTATAAAGAATATGGCAAATACTTCAGGTCTTTGCAGGGAAGAATTCAATACCAGTGGTTCCCAAATCACTGAGTTTTGGTCTCAGGTCCCCCTTGGACTCATAAAAATTATTAAAGATCCCAAAGACCATATGTTTACCTGGATTATAGCTTTTAATATTTGCTATTTTAGAAATTAAAACTGAAAAAATATTTGTTAGTTCATTTTGCAAAAAACAATAAACTCATTATGTTAACATAAACAACACATATTTTTAACAAAAATTCCTATATTTTCCCAAACAAAAATAATTAATGAGAATGACATTATCTTACACTTTTGAAAATCTCTTTTAATATCTGGTTTAGTAAAGACAGCTGAATTTTATGTTTCTATATTTAATTTGTTGTGCTTTCTTAATTTTGATTAAAAATATAGAGAAAATCTGTTCTTATACAGAAATGTAATAGGAAAGGGAAAAAGTATTTTAATAGTCTTTTCAGACAAATTTAGGTATTCTTCTTTGATACTACATTGATACATGACAAGTGGCAGTTTCTGTAAGGTTTATTGCAATGTGGAATCTGAGATCATATCAATGAATTTTCCATACACTGTTACATTGAAATCAATGGGTCAATGTTGGAGTTTAAATGGCTCTTTCACCCACCTATGATTTATATCATCACACACTGGTTGTTTGGAAAATAATGGCTCACTGAGTTATGTAGATCTTCCATTACAAAATACATTTTAAAAATCACATTGATTAATATCACCACCAATCTCAATAGAAAATAACTATTGAGAAGCTGTCAAGCTCACAGTGGCGGATACAAATTTTCCAGAAACTTAATTTTTTCTCGAAAGCTTAAATTTTATTATTGGCAACAAATACTGTGAGTTGTTTTCCTTGACGTGATAGTTTCATCTCATTCATTAACAAGAAAAAATATTGCCAAATATCCAATTCTACATAATCATAGTTTGTCAGTCATTCTTTCAAATAAAAATGATATGCCATGAAAAAAGTGTCTAGTTCAGCGCACTTCTCAAATAATTGTGTAAGTGCTTTTGCTCAAGGCTTACTCTGTTTGAGTACACAGCAAAAGTGCTTTATGAGTACTTCCTGTCTTGTCACAGAGCATATTAAAAAACTAGTACTCAAGCATCAAGATGTAATCAAAATAGTAAGTGTTACTTTTTCATCAAGAACTTTCTGTGTGAAACTGGCTTTTCTTTTCTTTTTACTGTTAGTCCAGTTTGGTACGACTGCCTGGATTAATACTAAGGTGCCAGGACTTTTACCCACCTATGCTTTTTGCGCCATCAGTGCAAATGTCAACACAAAGAAATAAGCAAAGCACAGTCAGCCTTCTGTATGCATGAGTTCTGCATCACAAGATTTCAACCAGTCATAGATTGAAAATATTTGTAAAAAAAAAAATACAAGACTAAAAAATAACACAAATAAAAACAATACAGTGCAACAACTATTTATATAGCATTTACATTGCATTAGGTATTATAAGTAACCTAGAGATGATTTAGCACATACGGGGGATGTGCATTGGTTATATGCAAATATTATGCCATTTTATAAAAGGGACTTAAACATCCACAGACTTTCATATTCTTGGGGGATGGGGAGACAAAGTGGGGGATGAGGGGTGTCCTAGAACCAATGCCTTGCAGATGCCGAGGGATGACTGTAATGCCTTAGTGTTATTATAAAAATATTTGCAGTTCATAACCCCGCTGAAATGGTTCTGTAGTCATCCAGAGGTCAACAGACCATATTTTGAAAAGTGATAAAATAGAGAAAAGTTTGTTAAAGCCCAAGGAATAAGCAAGAACTGTGAGAGTCTGAGTAAGAAGCAGGGCCAATCTCTGACCAGAGCCAACGCCTCCTGACTATCTTAAGACTGCACTTGTAAATTAGAAGGGAAATTTCAGTACTATAGGTATTGGTCATATCCTGAAGGAAGTCAAACATGCGCAGCCAACATTTTTAAAGCTGATGTCTTGAGGAGAATAAACAGAATCAATTACAACTGATTGGATACACCTGTATTCACAAGGTTAAAGGTAATTTCAGTCAAAATTAGAACAGGAAGTCTCTAGACTTTAGAAAGAATGTCTTCCGAAAAAGAGAAACATTTTTATTATTATGCTATTTTTATTATATGTTTTCCAATTATTTTTGAAATATTCTAAGATGTTTAAGCCCCTTATATAAAATGTCATGATATTTGCATATAAGCTATGTACATCCCCCATATGTTTTAAATTGTCTCTAGATTATTTGTAATACCTAATGCAATCTAATGCTATATAAATAGTTGTTGCACTGTATTGTTTTCATTTGTATTATTTTTTATTGTTGTACTGTTTTTATTATGTTTTTTCCAAATATTTTGGAAAGATTCATTCAATAGGCAGAGTGAGTAACAAGCTAGGGATGTGATCAAATGCCGGGTGTGTTGCTTATCTCAACAAGGAAAGAAAGATGAATCCAGATATAAAAGAAAAAATCCAGACAAGAAATTCTGATCCAAATAAGAAGCAAACTCAGTAAGGTATAATTTTGAGCAATCAGTGGAAAGAAAAAAAAGATAATCCATTTTATCTGATGCCAGAAAATTTCTTCTTTGAATTGCTCAGGGACTTTGACTCTTGATTTGTACAGTTATAATGATAAAACACTGTTTATTCATTTCATATATATATATTAAAATCTGGATATAGATATAATTAACCAATAGATAAGATTTCAATATGGCTACAGAAAAACATGTAATATTATCAATATTGAAGAGACCAAGCAGAAAAGATGGGAAGAAATGGTAGAAGGCCTAAGAATATCCACAGTGTTGGAGAGTTGAGAGATGCAATTGAAAGTTAATGGAATAAGAAACACAGGGAAACCACTATGCATTGAAATGACGGATTATTTAAAGTTACAAAGTTAAAGTGAATATTGTTTAAATCATGCAACTATCACAAATTGGGAAAGGTAAGAGGGACAGGTATTGTGAATGAGATAAATTTTCTTAGATATGCTGAGTCAATAGATAATGCTTAAATGTGTTAAGAAACTAGAATGTAGGCCAGGCATAGTTGCTCACATCTGTAATCCCGTCAGTTGGGGAAGCTGAAGTGGGCAGATCGCTTGAGCTCAGGAGTTTGAGACCAGCCGGGGCAACATAGAGAAACCCTGTCTCTACAAAAATTAACCATGCAGCGGTGGGGTGTGCCTGTGGTCCCAGCTACTCGGGAGGCTGAAGTGGGAGGATGGCTTGAGTTCAGGAGGCAGGCTTGAGTTTGAAAGGCAGAGGTTCCAGTGAACCAACATCGTGCCACTGCAACCCAGACTGGGTGACGGAGACACTCAAAAGAAAAAAAAAAATTAGGATGTAAATTGTATCAGTCAAACAGCTTTAATATTTGATAACTATTATGATATAGACACATAATGATCAGAACAGAAGTCTATATTCAGAATGGATGCTGACTGGGACACACTGGCTACATATCACCTCTGTTTTTAAAAAAGAATTAGGAAGTAACACTGAAAGAAATAAAGACGGGAACAAACCAAAAAGGTGAACAGGGATAAGCAGAGTTGTTGCTTTTTATTAAAAGCCTTTCTGTGCTGTTTTAATTTTTACTATATGCATGTATTACTATGATAAGTAATAGTAAAATATGAGTATCATATTGCCGCCCTATCCATAATTAGCGCTCTTTAAAAACTGTGCTACTATTCTCTTTAAAGTATGTAAGTAATTGATGTTCAATAGAATCAATGAATAAAATGTGCAGGTGTTTCCTTGATTTAGTAGCAGTTTTTAAAAATCTCTATTGTATCTTCATATATATTCTCAAAAATATATAAAGGAATTACTTCAAGTCTTAATCTTGGAGATAATTTATAATTTCAATTTATTTCCCATCATGACAGGGAAACAATGAAAAATAGCCTAAAACATTTGAGTTATCTCTAGGGCACATTTCTTTAAAAGTTATGAATGTTTTTGAAAAATAGGAGATTCTTCTACCAAAACTAAAGATTATATTGAGAATTTTATTTTACTTTAATGAATGGGCCCTGATGAGCCATAACTTATACCTATATGACATAGCTAACTATCCTTTCTGTTCTTCAGATCACCATAAGAATTAAGACCTATGATAATTACATGGTGTATTTTGAGGACATTGCTTGACTTGAATTTATGAGTAGTACAATTAGTCACAGATATTGTTGGCTGCAACAAATAAGTCTATGAAAAAGAGTCTTCCAAATAACATAGATGCCTATGCTAAGAATTGTCTGATGTCAGACTAATGCATTCTGAAGGTATTTGAAGTCATCTGTACTGTAAGATCAAAATGTAGAATTTACTTTCAATTTTCATACATTCCAAAACCTAGAACTTTGTAGAATTGTGTGTACATTAATAAATATGAAAAACATTTTGTATCTTTTGGACAGTTGTTACATTACAAGATATAAGGGGATGGGAGTTCTCAGAACATTTGGGTTCATTTGGAGGAGGACCTAACACAGAGCAGTTTTGAAGGCACAGCCCATTTAGCCAAACACCTCCATCTTAAACCAGCTTGCTTACTCTGTATAAGAATATCTTTGTGCAGTATTTTGGATCTTCAGGGTCGTCACATAGTATTTCAGGCCATATAATAGTCTTCTTTTGTATGTTTTAAACATTTAAATTGTTGTTTTGGTAGATCTTATAAGCTATAAATATACCATAGTATTTATATATAGTTTGATAATACATATCAGAAAAACTGTAAAATTTCTGCATGCATGCACATAATGTTAACTTCATTAGAAATGGGAAAAATGTCTTACTAAAGTGAGCAATATTGAATTTTTCAAATCAAATAGCTTCGTGTTTGTAGACATAAGTCTATAACAGCCTAATAAAAGCAAAGATAGCTAATAATTCACAGATTTGATTATCTTTAATCAGACAGGTGAACTTTTGAGCCTATAAAATTTATATAAATATATAAAAATTTGGAAAGAATATTACTGAAGCCTGTATGGGCAGATCTCTTGAGCTCAGGAGATTGAGACCAGCCTGGGCAACATGGCCCAGGCCAGAAATTTCCTGGCATCAGAACATCAAAAACATCAGGTTTTCAAATACTGATTAAGTCTTAGGTTATATATTAAAACCATCAATTGTAGCAAACATATGTAGAAGGATAACAAAATTAGTTTTTAGAGTTGACATAAGTTTATTAGTTAAAGTAACATAGTTACATAAATCATACATACTAAAATACTTTATCTGGAAGTATAAAGTAGTCAAAGTAGAGTTCTTAAGGGTCTTATGACACACTAAATAAATGTGTATTAAAAACTATTATAGCCAGATGGTGGCTCATGCCTGTAAACTCAACATTTTAGGAGGTCGAGGTAGGAGGATCATCCTGAGGCCAGGAATTTGAGACCAGCCTGAGCAACACAACAAGACTCCATCTCTACACAAATTTAATACACACACACACACACACACACACAATAAACCTCATTATTTCTACCTAAGAAAGCAAATTTAATGCACTAGTATTTCCCCCATGCATTCAATTATTTATTCTTCATTCATCCTATAAATATTTATTGAGCTCTGTGCTCTTACACTATTATAGAGAAGGAATAGACATAAAACATATGGCCGTAATACTGTGTGATAAGTACTCTTGATTATTTACCAAGTTAGGCCACTCACAGAAACTAATAAGTTTAATTACAAAGCATCCCTCAATAATTTTACCTCTAAAGTAACTGGGTTTTTTTAAAAGTTGTCTGCATTAGCTTCATGATACTGTGAAAGAAATGGCAAGTGAAAAACTCTAGAATTATTATATTTACATTAAGGAAAAGTAGGCAAGATGCCTGTCTTCTCAACTTCATATTCATTTAATGGACAACCATGCTTCATCTTTTGCTTCAGTTATAGAAATTCTTGAAAGGCATTATAACTAGATCATTTTAATAAGAGAGAAAACCATCACATAGAAAATGGCTATTCTCAGTTTAGGATTTCACTATTTATTTATTCATTTATTTATTTATTTTTGCCTCAGGCTTTGGGGACATTAAGGCCATGTTATAAATCCTGGTCACTGCTTTTTCTAAAGAGCAAAAATGAGAGTTTATTAGCATCTCAGTGGTTGCCTCAATAATGACAAAACAGTTGCTCATTACTGCTCATTAGTTTTATATTAGATTCATTTGCAATAGCAATACATCTTCTACTCATACTCAATTGCAAAACAACAGATATGATTTGACACCTGCTGTACAGCAGAATTCATTAGACAGTAATAATACAAGTAGAAATTCCGAAGCTGGACTTTTATTTGCTTCCATGATGACTCTGTAAAAGAAAATGCCTTTGAAATCATCTAGGCTAGAATAAGATAAATATGCACAGCAGATGATCAGGTTTTCAAATACTGAATTCTCTAGTTTTCTATCTACCACAATGTTCTGTATACATAATGTAATATTTTAATGAGTGACATAATTTCCAAAATAATGAAGCACTTCTTACTATTCAGATGAAATGACATATTAAATTAGAAAGGCATATTGAATAAAAATAGAAGCCCAAGACAATTTTTAAACTGCAAGATAAACTGAACTATTTTTTCATACATTTCATACTTTTTTCATACATTTATGCCTTAATCCATGAAGAATAATCAAGTTTCAAAATGTATCTAATCATTTCTCCTTATATTCAATTATGTTTACTTAATTGAACAAATCCTTGTGGCTATTTCCACATGCCACTGGATATAATAAAAGAAGAACGTTTTAACTATTATTATTATTTTTTTGGATTCATGCACCCTAAATCACCAAAATGCAGCCACAAATTCAAAATGAAATGACTGTTTCTGCTTTTCTGAGAGTTTTAGAAGGAAAATCAAATGTACTTTGTTTCATGTAAGAGTTAACCATCTGTTATAGTTCTATGGAAAATAAAAACATTAACCAATCCTTTAAAATGTATGAGTTGGCCAGACACAGTGGCTCACACCTGTAATCCCAGCACTTTGGGAGGCCGAGACGGGCTGATCACTTGAGGTCAGGAGTTCATGACCAGCCTGGCTAACATAGTGAAACTCCGTCTCTATTAAAACACAAAAATTAGCCTGGCGTGGTTGCATGCACCCGTAATCCCAACTACTCGGGAGGCTGAGACAGGAGAATCGCTTGAACCCGGGAGGCAGAGGTTGGCGTAAGCTGAGATTGAGCCACTGCACAGCAGCCTGAGCAACAGAGCAAGACTCTGTCTCAAATAATTACAATAATAATAAAATATATGAGTCATTGGAAATCTTATTTTGTTCCATTCCGAAACCACTTTTTAGATATCTACAATATTCCAGGGAATATTAAGATCATGATATTCATACATTTGTATGACTAGAACTTAACAAACACTATCAATTCTGTCAGATTACAAATTCCAAAGAATCTTAACAATGGTTGAATTCCTACCACATTTCACAAACCAAGAACATGGTATCAACTCAATAAATATTTATTAAATGAATTTATGAATGAGTGCTATGAAAAATATAATAGGGAACAATAATATCTGCTATTTGATTGCATATTTAAAAGAAAAGTAAAATTAGTAGTTTGTAATGTGTGAGGATAGGTAGTGGAGACCACAATTATTTTGATAATGGAGAAAAATGGAAAGATCAGCATAAGCTGAAACATCTGGAGAATTTTTTTTTTATCAAATCTTTATATCTTCATCCAAGCTCTGAAGGCTAAGCTGAATTTGCATAAGTGGAAGCTCAGAAGCAATTATTTTAGGCTAGGAAAAAGAACTGATCTAAGTTTAAAAGTAGAAATGAGCTTAAGAAATTTTGATGCTATCCTCAATAGATATTTTACAATATATTTAAAGTTTGTAAATAAGGTATTTTCACAGATGCTCTGCCTCTTTTCAAACATTAGAATAATGCTTTTACAACTGTTAAGGCATGCTTCATGTATATTTGGAAATGAATCTGCTAATGTCACAAAATATACTATTTGCATGCAGACTTGTAGAAAGAAAACCAACTCAGGGTCATGATGCCCAGTAAGTAAATTCATGCCACTTATACACAATAATTTGGAAGTTAAATTGTAGAAGATTAGTTAATGATTCTGTGTTAGTATGTACACTACAATTTAGGTAAGTAAACTCAAATTCAAACAGGTATAGTTTCAAAAAGTAAAATTTCCATCCTTATAATTGACCATAACAAACATATACATAAACTAAGCTTTACAATAATCAAAGCCTTGAGTAAATGTTACATTCTATAAGAGATAATTATTTTTTAATAGAAAGCAGATCACAGGAGAGCTTCCTGCCCTTCTTGCTTGAAAAAGAAAATCAAAATTCAAATTTATAATGACAAAATACAGGTTGCATATAAACACAAGTTATGTAACTTGACTGCTCACTATTATTTATTCCTTGGGTCTTTATAACAACTGACTTGAAATAATATTTCAACATTTTTTTGTTTTTAAAGCACCTGGCTTTCACATGACCAGCAAAATTATTTTATGCTTTTTAAAGTTCATAAATATGTACCAATATTCTATTATATACATTCTCAGTTAATGTCTAATATAGTTTCCAGGGTTAGCATATAAAAATATAGGATGCACAGTTAAATTTGAATTTCAGAAAACTAAAAATTATTTTAGCATAATTATATTCCATGCAATATTTTGAGCATAGTTTTACTATAAAATTATTATCTGAAATTTAACTGGATGTTCTCTAACTTTTCTGTCAATTTTAGTATAAAATAGTGCATCGCATTCTCAAAAGCAATCGTTTCTACAACTTTCTTTTCCTCTCATCAAATACCATGGTGTCTTGTGGCCTGTGATTTCAGTTATAATTCTAATGCAGGCTAAATCAAGGCAGTTGTATTTATACATTTTTATTGCACAAAATTATGTTTTCTAATAATTCAGAAAATTTTAATTTTCTAATAATTGTTTACTATAACTGTTTAGATCTTGTCACTGATGCCTTCTTATAGATTGAATTATTCATGTTATTTATATTTGCACCATTTGGAACAGCTAGTTAGCATTCCTAATTCTAGACTACCATTTTTCATATATTAGGAAATGCATTCTCTTTACTTTAATTCAAAGACTAACAGCTTTTGACTCTTACTCAGAATCCTGTGTTTAATAGTAAGTATTAACTATCCTCTTTTCTTCTTGCTCATTCTCAATCTCTAGCTCTCTTTTTTCTCTGTGTCTCTCTTTTTCTTTCACACCGCATACTTGCATATAGCACAAACACACAAACATACACATCCTGACCTACCACAACCTATGGGATTATAATATGCTTTTGCAGTTTCAACCAAGGTAATTCTTGAAGCTACAGAGTTACTAAGCCACTGTATATTATCTGAAGATGTGGTATGATTCGTATGACTTTTCTAAAATGTATTACTGAGTGGTTCAGTGATGAAATCTGTATCTTTCAGGACTTGTAAATGACCTCTTACCAAAAGCTTTTTATTAAAATGGCAATTGACTGTTTTCTAATCTGTTATTGCAATGTTTCTAGAATGTGAAACAAATCTAGGCATTATACTGAAATAATAAGTGATGTTTGAAATAAAGAAGTTTAAACCTGAGCTTGAAGAAAAATCAAACAAACATATTCTTGGACAGCTACGTGTCATTTGTTTTAGATTTTGTTTATAAAAGGGAATATTCTATCCCTTTAATATTCCTCAGTAATGGCTAATTTTTTTAAATTATGTCCTCTGCCAAAGAAAAGTGACACTCAAAACAAAGAATATAATTTCCCTTTCATATGAGTGGGAAATTTTCTCTACCTAACATTTTATCTGAGTTCTTTCAATAAAACAGGCAAATACTATAAACATATTGTTTTGTGAAATATCAAAAATCCTGAAGTTGATCAGGCGTTATTGAGACATATACTAGTTCTCCCGGCATAGTGGAAGACCATTTGAAAATGTATTAAATAATCACCTATCAAATTCTCAGCATTAAGTGAATGTAAAGACTTACAGCCCTTTTAGCTGGTCATTATTCTAATTTCAGGGACCAGTTAGTGACCTATTTACTCTAATTTCACACTTGAAAGACAAAGACATGTATAAACATTTAGGTGTTAATATTCATGCAGTGAAGAAAAGGCTTGCAATTTTAATTCTCATCGAGAAAATATTAATTAAGTTTTGTCCAATATATTATATTCTGCATAATATGACTATGCAATTAGCTAGGTCAGCCTGTAGGGATTTAGATGCAAAAACTATTTTGTCAGAAAACCATGCTTACACAGGGATTAACTTAATAACAGAAACAACATCTAAGAAGATAAAGATATTAACATTTAAAATATTATCAAAATAGATTGCTTTCTTCTAAAAATGTAGAATCTTCTTATGGTTACAAAAGTAATACAAGCTCAGTCAAAAATTTCAAAAATATAGAAAGTATGTAGATTAAAATGAAAATTTCTTACTCTAGCATTTTTTTTAGAAATCTCTTGCTTTTTGATATAATTGTTTCTGGTCTTCTAAATATTGACATTTTTATAAAATTGGAATTATGTTATATGTTGCTTTTAATAATAAGATAATTAAAATGTAAAAGACAATAAGTAAAGTAAAAAATAAATGAGACCTAACTGAAGAAATGTTAAGATGCAAAACAAATCTGTTGAAATGACATAAAAATGCAAGAAGAAGAAAAATATAAAACATATATAAGAGAAATAAAAAGACATGGACAAATTATTGAAAGGGTCAGTTACAGCATTCAATGAGACAGGTGGTAAACATTGTCTCACTTCCATAGGGTGTCCACTGTTAAAGCAAGGGCATTGATTGGGAAAAAATAGGATCATGTAAGTTGGAAGACCCAGATGAAGCTAGCGACATTAAACTCCTAAATGCTGAGGAGTCTTCTTTGCCAATAGAAGAGGCCTCCCCAGCCCCAGGGGAGGGGACCTCTCTGACCTCAATGGTAGTAGCCCCACTACCCTCTTCTGAGGAGATTGCTGCTGCTTTGCCCAAAGAAACTGAAATAGCCTCCCTTGAAGCAGATGCTACAATGCTGATTCTCCTCAGAACCCACCCCACCACCTCTCTTTGCTGCTAGACCTGTAGCTAGACTCATGTCCCAGGATTCCTGTAGAGGTGAGGTAAAATGTGTATTCCATGAGATATGTGCTACGCTCCAGAAGAACTACTTGATTTTCCTACTTTATGCAGACAGAAATCTGGGGAACATGTGTGGAAACAGGTATAAAGAGTGTGAGATAATATTGAGAGGCACATAATGTTGGATCAGGCTGAATGTATTGGCAAAGATTCACTGAGCAGAGATTCTGAATGTAATGCTAAAGCTTTGGGAGTTAGGAGGAATTTTAAAAGTTTGTTCGAAACTGAAAAATAGACCAAAACAGTGAGAAAATTAAAAATGCCAGACATGCCTTGATTTTATTTAGAGGAAAGAATTCAATGTCTTGGGGATATTGGAATGTTAGAGTGGATTTACCATTTAAGATCCATTCATTCACATTGGGAAGGTCTAGAAGACATATCACTCACCAATACTGTGAGAAATAAATTTGTAAGTAAAGCACCAGCATTCTTGTAAATCTTTGTGATCACTCTTCTCTGTGAAGCAGACCTCACAGTGGGAACTGAAGTCACTACATTATAGAACCTAAATGCAATGGGAGTAATTGGATCCTGGGATGGCAAGAGCCAAGAGGCAGAATTCAATCTCCAAGGCAAGGTGGGCATGGTTACTGTGATAGACAGCAGAGTCAAAGCAACAGTCAGAGTAGCCTGCCTTGAACTGACCTATGGTATTGGCTATTTAATTATTGGTGTTGCTAAAAGTGAAACAGAAAGAAAGTAAATTCTTACTTGACCTTTATGAACAGAAAAGTTCTAGGTCAATTGAGCAGAAGTCTAATTTGAGTCATAAAAATGAGAGTTATGACCTCCCAATCAATTCCCAGACAAGCCAGTTTACAGATCCAGAATCCTTCTAATGAAGATAAGTCTGGGTCCCCTCAAGGTAGGACCCCAGTACATTGTCAAAAATTAAAAATATTAACCTTTCTCTCAGCCCTCCCCAAAGACCTTTGGACTTGGACTGACTGAAACTGACACCATCAATATTCTTTCTTCTCAGGCCTTTAGACTAAGACTGAAAGTATAGCGTCAGTTCTCCTGCATTTTCAGTTTGCTAAATAGAGTTCTTGGTACTTCTCAGCCTCCATAATTAAATGAGCCAGTTTCTTATAATAACACACACACACACACACACACACACACACACACACACACACTCTCTCTCTATATATATATATATATGTATGTATGTATATACGTATATATGTATATGTGTGTGTGTGTATATATATATATATATATATATATACACACATACGTATGTGTGTTTATGTATGTATATGTAATTGAATCTTTGCTCAGGAAAATCCTGGCTCACAGAATGAATACAGTTGGCCCTTGAACAACACAGGTTCAAGCTGCATATGTCCACTTAACATGTGGATTTTCTTCCACCTCTGCCACCCCAGAGACAACAAGAACAACTCTTCCTTTTCTTCCTCCTCCCCACCCTACATAATATTTTTAAAATAACTATATGTTGTAACAAATTTCAATGAACTGAAATCATACAGAGTATGTTTTCTAAACTAGAAATCAATTACAGAAGAATAGGTAAAAACTCCCTTTGAATATTTCTTAAGAGGTCAATTACACTAAGGTCAAATAAGATCTATATAGTATGTGGGGCAAAGATGAACTTACAATAAAAAATCAGAAAATATTGTCAGCTGATGAAAATACATAATATCAAATTTAAGGTCATATTAGAGAAAAACAGGAAGATGAAAAGGAAAGAAGAAACAAAGAAATGAAGCAGCACCAGAAGAAAATTACAAAGGAAAACAGGCAAATCTACAATAATGGCCACTTTAACAAATGTGAAGGAAGGAAGAAAAGAAGGAAGACAAGAAGGAAGGTAGGAAGGGAGGAAACTAATCATCTAAGCATCCAATTTATGTAGTTAGTAAATAAAAAGAAACAGGAATTACATCTTTTCCCAAAAAGTAGAAGGAATAAAGTAATAAATATAAAAGCAGATATTAAAATATAAAATAAGGATATCATACAGAAAGTGAGGGGATTGTTAATACATAATTCAATAGACTGGTTATATCTGATAAAGAAGGAATGAGGATGTCTTAGTCCATTGGTGCTGTAACAAAACACCAGAGACTGGGTAATTTACAAAGAACAAAAATTTATTTTCTCACTGTTCTAGCGGCTGGGAAGTCCAAGATCAGTGCACTGGAATGTTTAGTTGTCCGGTGAATGCTGCCCTCTGCTTTCCAGATGGCACCTTGTTGCTGCATCCCGGAGAGGAGGAATGTTGTATCCCCACAGGGAGAAGGTAGAAGGGTGATTTCTTCTGCTAACCCCTTTAACACGGGCAACTAATTCCATTCACAAGGAAGGAGCTCTCATGGCCTAATCACCTCTTAAAGGTCCCACCTTCTAACGCTAGCCCACTGGCATCTCCTAATTTCTGTAGGGGACACATTGAAACTGTAGCAGGGGATATCATTAGGAGTGCACCAATTTTACAGTCACTTCTCATCTCTTGTACTGAAAAAAAGAAATCCATGATTAGGAAAATGTAATCTGTGAATACATTTAACTGTACGTATGATATATTGTGCAGGTATATACATACATTGCTATATGTAGAGTAAAAAAAATAAACTGTTGTCTAAGAAAGCCACTGCCAATCTTTCAAGCTATACCATGGAGCCTCTTCTACTTTTTTCTCTGTGAACCACTTGTACTGAATGTCATTCATGACCATGTGATATATAAACAAAGGGAAGCCACCAGCACAATCTGTATAGTAAATATTAATAAAGGTTGATGCCTTTATTTTCCATTTTAAAATAATATGATTAATAGATCTAGTATGTCTTCTAATCACTCAATAGATCATTTTGTTTCCACCCATGATGTTCACACCTTGCATTGTATGCACATATTATTTAATTCCAATAACTTGATTTTCTACAGGGTCAGTTCTAATCGCTATTGTTCTTTCTGTCATTTGACATATCAGACCAGTTCATTTTCATACAGCTCATATTTTATTAAAATTGTGAAGAGGACAAGACAGATACTTAACAAAAGTTTTGTTTCTCATTTAGCTAAGATTTTTCTATTGTCCTTAAACCTATGTTATACTTATATGTGAGGATATTTGTATTTATTCCTCATATTGTTTTTTCTCCTAATTACCCATCCTTCAATGAGAAGCAATACATCCAAGCCTATAGGTTGTACATTGACAGTGTGAGTGTGTAGTCCAGTATCCAATACTTAATGTCCACTAGGATGCTGCCAAAATTCTCCTCTCATACCTTAAGCTGAAGCATAATAGTTATGTACAGAACATCCTCAAATTTGTGGTGTCTAAAGACACTTGGTAAGCCTAGGGCAGGATTTATTTTTACTTATCTCTACTACCTGGCTCCTTTACAATGAGAAAGCAACTTGGTATATTAATTTGGAGAGCTTAGAATCTCAAATCATATTGTCTGGGTTTAAATCCCATCTTCACAGCCTATTAGAATTGTGACCTTAGGCAAATCACTTAATTTGTCATTGCCTTTGTTAGTACATTTCTAAAACAGAGATGATGATAATCTCTACCTCACATGGGTATTATAATTTCATGACAAACAAGTATGTGTTCTTATTAATTTATGTTTAGATCTTTTTGCTAAAAATGCTGGATGAAAATAAACATTTCTATAGAGTGCTAGCTCCTTATTTGTTTTTCTAATTCTGTTCTTATTTACTGTCAATTTAATATTAAGGGTTAGTATCCCCTACTCACCCTTGGCTAGTTGACATACTTTGAATTTCAACCATTCAATGGATAAGGACAACTTAGTCTGTTGGTTAATTTTTTCTTACCCCATCAGGGAAAACTGTGGCTCTTTTTGTTGGAATATAGGTAGGTCTCCATTTCTGAAATAGCTTTGGAAAATGGGGGTATGCAGGGAGTCTTTCCTATCTCCTATCTATCAAAGGCTCAGACATGATTGTGATTGTTGCTTCTTCTGATCTTTCGACACAGTTAATCCTTTCAGAGTTTGACAAGTCTGTGTATCCCTCCCACCTCATAGCACTCCTGACCTTCTAACAAAGTAGAGTAATTGTTTATTGTCTGCTCCCAAGCCTATGACAGCTAGAATAATATCTCTACAAGGACAGGGAATTTTTTCTGTATGTTTACATAAGGGCCTGGCCCAACATATGATTTCAAATAAATACTTTTTGATATATTAACAACCTTACATTTTAGTACAACTGTGACTCTACAAGTGTTCTTTGTTTTCAAAGGTATTTCAATGGGGAACTCCATCAGGTGAAACTAGCTGGCCTCCATAGTTTGGAGGTCAAGTGCATTGTTTTTAGAACCAATCATTTGGACTTTCCCCAATGTACATCAATTTAAAAATATACATATTTTTATTGTATAATATAAATATGTATATATTTATATTATAGATACAAAAACAGCCCAGGGCATCTTTTTTGATAATGTCAGAGAAGACAATTGAAGTCACTGAATTTGCATTGAAAGCAGCAACTTTCCTTCAAATGATAGCTGCCCTAGGGCAAGGGCAAAAGGTCGGCAATATTGGTTAGACAGTGATGAAAAACTTGATTGGTCATAGACCCTGCTCTACATATATCATCCAATGAAATTGGTTTTAGTTAGAAATATTAATGGCATTCCTTTTTTGGGTTCCCACCACTCCTTTTCAGTTCTAAAGTTCTGCCTCCATTTATGGTTACTTCAACTGCCAGTCAGAAAGCTTCTATCCAAAGGTGTCAGCAGAAGACACCTGAACTGGAATTTCAATTAACTATTGTAAATAATGATATAGTGCCATTCTGCTAATAAATCACATTAAATCAGGGAAGAAATATACAAGTTGCGTCTGGTGTGCTTTTCCTCTTTATGAAATTTTTTGCCTTCCTAATAATAGTGCTTAAATTTTTAAGATGGTAAGAGATATATTCATGGTATCGATGTTTTATTTTGTTACATTTTATTTTGCAAACATACAGGGTTAATACACAGGGAAAATCAAAACCAGTTCAATAAAATAAAATGATAATGGTTGAAATCTAGAGATTCTCATTGTAATGTCATAGTTTATGTGATTTTCTAAACTAAATACCACTTACTCCATGAAAAACAGTATCTAGGTCTGCCATTTTTCAACAATTTTCTGATTTTTTTTATATCAACTGGGTGGTTTATAATTCAATCCTATTCTGACACTAGTGGCAGATTCCACAGATCTAATGGCTAAATCTCATATTAGGGCTCAGGACCCACCACCCCAAAATATGGCTGTAAGTCACCAGACTCTGTTACTCCAAAATATACTTCTTTGGCATATTTTGAGCTGGTTATTCTGAGAAAAGGCAAACAAAAGAGTAGCTCTAAAATTTACAGCTTTTCAAGAACAAAATATACAGTAATCAAGAAGTCATGCTATATGGTCTAAAAAGGAGAGGCACGAATAATCCACATTTGTCTGGCATATCATCAACAAATAACCAGAAAAATGTGGAGTAGCCATTCTTTTATTCCTTTATTTTCCTAATAAACTTACTTTTGCTTTACTTTATGGACTCATCCTGAATTTTTTCTTGCATGAGATCCAAGAACCCTCTCTTGAGGTCTGCATCCAGACTCCTTTTCTGGAATATGAGCACTATTCAGTGTTTTGGACCAGCCTGAAGATCCTCTAATGTTGTTGTTCAAGAGGTTGTTTTAAGGCTTTATTAATTAGGCATGCTTAATTAAATAGCTGTCATTGGCAATTGAACTCAATCTTCAGCCCTCTTTCCCTCTTCAGAGTTTGGGGGGACAGAGCTAAAAGTTCAAGCCCTCAAATTATATGTGTGGACAGTTCTTTCCTTGAAACCATCTAAAGGCCTACCTGGAGTACACTTATTAGTATAAACTCAGGTATGTTAAAGGGTCTCTTCATAAATCACAAACTGCACACCAGGCACTTAAGAAATTCCAAAGAATTTAGGCACTAAGTGCCAGGTATACCAAGGACAAACCAAATCTATTTTTTATTATACCACAGTGGAAAAGTCATATTTACTGGCCAAAGACATTTTACATATTATACCTAAAAAATACTAAATATTTTAGTTACCATTATGCAGCCAGATTTTTAAATGAAAAATATAAAACTTAAACCATCCCATGTATTTTAGAGTGTTGAAAGCTTGACATATCAATATCTGAAAATTCAAAAGTATGTAAAGTTTTATAAATTGTAACTTGGAAGAAGGAGGCTTGTATGTTTTTATAAAAATATTTAGTTCCAGTTTTTATGTTTTTATAAAAATTTAATTCCAGTTTTAGGTGAATAAAATTAAGTTTTAACAAATCAAGCAGCAAAAAAAAAAAAAATCTATTGAAGTTTTTACTTTAAATGCCAATATACTTTCATGATGAGATATGAAAGTTGATATCGTATAATAAGATCTTTAGATATCATAACCAAAATTTGATTATTACCAGTACATAACTTGTATGCATTTGCAGAAGGCTTTTATATAACTTCCATTCACATTTATTTGTGTCTGTTATTTATGCATCTACTAATGTCATCAAAAATGCATAATGAGGCAGCAATGCAGAATACCCAGCTTTGAATAATATGTTTACACATTCTGATTGCTAATACGCTAGAAATAAGTTAAAATGCTCTATCAGTGGCAATCTTGTAAAGAACTTAATTTTGTGGTTATCTGAAATGTTTGAATCTGTAATTCTTTCTCTATATTTTTATAAACAAGTAATAATAAATTGCTAAAACATTTTTAAAAAATAGATAGATTACCTTGCTCAGTACAAACTGATTAAAATATTCATACTAATTTCATATTGTACTGCTAAATTGTGTTAATTTACTCAAATTTGCTTATGCTATAGGGTAATACTTTCATAATACTTTCAGGAGATCATAGAAATATCACCTATATAATATCACAATGTTTCCACTTTCTCATAGCAGGGATTTAACAACAGCTATTTTTAGCAGAGATAATTCTTTGCTAATTGGTTCATTTTTATCAGTTTTAAAATTTATACATGTATTAAAAATTAGTGCACCAATCAGGAATATACTATATTGTAATTTGCTCTAAGTAGTTTGCTGTGCTATATTCCTAAGGAGATAAATTACCAAATACGTATATTGTGCATTGGTCAACAGTAACATAAATTATTAATACTTTTTGATCCAAGATGGCCGTTTAGGAACAGCTCAGGATCGCAGCTCCCAGTGAAAGCGCAGAGGGTGAGTGGACGCCGCGTTTTTATTGCCCACAGACTAGGAAATTCCCGGGCGGAGGTGCTCCACGGTCGCCAGCGCGGTTGTTTCGGCCAGCGCGGCTGTGCCGGCCAGAGCCGCCGCTTTGCCCCGCGCGGCTGCTTTATCGGCGCCCCAGAGCCGCGCTTCTCCGTACAAAATACACTGGTCCAGGGGCCCTTTAGGCTGGCAATTGGAGCCACAGGAAGTCGCCCGTACGCCGGCTCAAAAAGGGGACTGAGCAGA
>NW_016107490.1:828921-840352 GCF_001604975.1 Cebus imitator
TGGGGGGAAATAGGGGAGGGAGGGTGGGGGGTGGGAAGCTGGGGAGAGATAGCAAGGGGAGAAATGCCAGATATAGGTGATGGGGAGGAAGGCAGCAAATCACACTGCCATGTGTGTTCCTATGCAACAATTTTGCATGTTCTTCACATGTACCCCAAAACCTAAAATGCAATAAAATAAATAAATGGGAAAAAAAAATTATTAATACTATATGGTCAAAGATAACTCCAATTAATACAATGTCCTTTCTGCTACATTTAAATACCTAGCTAATTTCCTATTGTAAGAGCAGATTCACTGATTACAATCTTTCAAGATATGGGAAAAAGATATAAAATAAAAACAATTTGATGAAACCAGTGATTCATTAGCTTCACTGCAAGGGAAATTTTCATAATTCTTTCCAGTTAAAACCAGGTATAGCCTTGATCCTTGCATTCTACTTCAACAACTCAGGTTGCCACTTGTGCTGAGTAATCCAAAGACCCATTTCACTCCTATTCTACTTGCACTCTATGTAGCATCACATTTCAGTTCACAAACATGCTTTGGGTACTTACGATATGCAAGACACTGTGTTTGGTCCTGGGAATTCAGAGATGAATACACTATGATCCTTGTCTTTGAAAATTTTATCTTCTAGGATGGAAAACTGACATTAGATTTAATGATACCACATTTTAGCACTTTTGTAAGTTTTATTTAAAAAGAGACCCATTAAAGGTAGTTGAGGTAAAAGAGTATTATTGTATGGGTGTAGATCTGCAGCAGACACCTAAAGACAGGGAACCAGGAAGATATCAAGAAGGAATAGAGTTCAAGCACTGCTTCTTTTTTTTTAGGTTCTGCTGACACTGATTTCCACTCAGTAAAATCCACTTCAGATTTCTGATCCCAAGAATTTTAAGATAATACATTTGTGCACTTTTAAGCTACAGTTGATAATTTCTTATAGTCACAACAGAACACTAATACAGAAGTTATACAATCATTTTTTATCCTGGTAATGGCTATATTCAAATTTTAGGAATATTTAGCTTATCTTTCTCTGCTGAATCAAGAACAAAAAGGAACCTCTTAAGTCCTCTTGGGTGGTTACATCAGAGATGGAACAAGCATTTAGCTTTTGCCATCATTTTTCATCTTAGGTTTGTTCATTTGCTTCTTGTTTGTGTGTTTGTTAAATTATTCAGCTTTTTAAATTCTACTAATTATTAATTAACATTTTTCATATCTGGCAGTTTAATGTTTGTTCTGGAGTCAAGCATGCTTGACTATGAATCCTGGTCTTACTATTGCCTGGCTGTGGGACCATGAACAAATTATGCAGACTTTCTGATTCTATTGACCTTACCTGGAAAATTGGTTGAGAATTCAATACCTATCTCATTATTATTTTATATTAAATTAGATGATGCATGGAAAGCATCTGGCACTTAGGCAATCACTCAATAAGAATGAAATGTCATAATCTTCCCTTCAAGCACCCTTTTTGACCTTTGCACTAAGTATTTAAATTGTTATCATACATATTTATGTTTATAAAAGATGAAATTTAAGTAGTTTTTATTACTTCAATGTTTCAGTCATTTTATTAAAATCTTCAATTTGACAAGAATATTTTTTTACTAAAACCTTGAGAAAAAATATGGGGGTGGTATGTTTTTTTAAAAATTTATTTTATTGTACTTTAGGTTCTGGGGTACATGTAAAGAACATGCAGGACTATTACATAGGCACATACATGGCAATGTGGTTTACTGCCTCCATCCCTGTCACCTACATCTAGCATTTCTCCCCATGTTATACCTCCTCAACTTCCTACCCCCCACTGTCCCTCCTCCAGTCCCCCCCAACAGACCCCAGTGTGTGATGCTTCCCTGCCTGTGTCCATGTGTTCTCATTGTGCAACACCCACCTATGAGTGACAACATGCAGTGTTTGATTTTCTGTTCTTGCATCAGTTTGCTGAGAATGATGGTTTCCAGATTCATCCATGTCCCTACAAAGGACACGAGCTCATCCTTTTTTATGGCTGCATAGTATTTCATGGTGTGTATGTGCCACATTTTCCTTGTCCAGTCTATCATCACTGGGCATTTGGGTTGGTTCCAGGTCTTTGCTATTGTAAACAGTGACACAATGAACATACATGTGAATGTGTCTTTATAATAGAATGATTGATAATCCTTTGGATATATACCCAGTAATGGGATTGCTGGATCAAATGGAATTTCTGTTCCCAGGTCCTTGAGGAATCACCACATTGTCTTCCACAATGGTTGAACTAATTTACACTCCCACCAACAGTGTAAAAGTGTTCCTATTTCTCCACATCCTCTCCAGTATCTGCTGTCTCCAGGTTTTTTAATGATCGCCATTTTAAAAAGTGTGGGATGGTATCTCAATATGGTTTTGATTTGCATTTCTCTAATGACCAGTGATGATGAGCATTTTTTCATATTTGTAGACCGCATAAATGTCTTCTTTTGAAAAGTGTCTGTTCATATACTTCGTCCACTTTTGAATGGGTTTGTTTTTTTTCTTGTAAATCTTCTTTAGTTCTTTGTAGATTCTAGATGTTAGCCCTTTGTCAGATGAGTAGATTTCAAAAATTTTTTCCCATTCTGTTGGTTGCTATTTCACTCGAATGATTATTTCATTTGCTGTGCAGAAGCTCTGGAGTTTAATTAGATCTCATTTGTCTATTTTGGATTTTCTTGCCAATGCTTTTAGTGTTTAGTCATGAAGTCCTTGCCTATGCCTATGTCCTGAATGGTTTTGCCTGGGTTTTCTTCTAGGGTTTTTATGGTTTAAGTCTTTAATCCATCTGGAGTTAATTTTAGTGTAATGTGCAGAAAAGGGTCCAGTTTCTGCTTTCTGCATGTGACTAGCCAGTTTTTCCAACACCGTTTATTAAACAGAGAATCCTTTCCCCATTGCTTGTTTTTGTCAGGTGTGTCAAAGATCGGGTGGTTGTAGATGTGTGACCTTGCCTCTGAGGCCTCTGTTCTGTTCCATTGGTCTATATCTCTGTTTTGGTACCAGTACCATGCTGTTTTGATTACTGTAGACTTGTAGTGTAATTTGGAGTCAGGTAGCCTGATGCCTCCAGCTTTGTTCTTTTAGCTTAGAATTGACTTGGCTATGCAGGCTCTCTTTTGGTTGCATATGAAGTTTAAGGTGGTTTTTTCCAGTTCTGTGAAGAAGGTCATTGGTAGCTTGATGGGGATAGTGATGAATCTGTAAATTACTTTGGGCAGTAGGGCCATTTTCACAATATTGATTCTTCCTAACCATGAGCATGGAATGTTTTTCCATCTCTTTGTGTCCTCTCTTATTTCCTGGAGCAGTGGTTTGCAATTTTCCTTGAAGAGGTCCTCTACATCCTTCGTTAGTTGTATTCCTGGGTATTTTATTCTCATTGTAGCAATTGTGAATGGCAGTTTGTTCTTGATTTGCCTCTCTTTAAGTCTGTTATTGGTGTATAGGAATACTTGTAATTTTGCACATTGATTTTTGTATCCTGAGACTTTTCTGAGGTTGTTTGTCAGTTTCAGGAGATTTTGGGCTGAGATGATGGGGTCTTCGAATATACAACTATGTTGTCTGCAAATAGAGACAATTTGACTTCCTCCTTTCCTATTTGAATACGCTTTCTTTCTTTTTCTTGCCTGATTGCTCTGGCTAGAACTTCCAATACTATATTGAATAGGAGTGGTGAGAAAGGGTATCCTTGTCTAGTGACAAATTTCAAAGGGAAAGCTTCCAGTTTTGGGCCAGTCAGTATGATATTGGCTGTGGGTTTTCCATAAATAGCTTTTATTATTTTGAGAAACGTTCCATCGATACCTAGTTTATTGAGAGTTTTTAGCATAAAGGGATGTTGTATTTTGTTGAAGACCTTCTCTGTGTCTATTGAGATAATCATGTGGTTTTTGTCTTTGGTTCTGTTTATGTGGTGAATTATGTTTATAGACTTGCGTATGTTGAACCAACATCCCCAGGATAAAGCCTACTTGATTGTGATGGACAAGCTTTTTGATATGCTGTTGCAATCAGTTTGCCAGTATATTATTGAAGATTTTTGCATCTATGTTCATCATGGATTTTGGCCTGAAGTTTTCTTTTCTTGTTGAGTCTGTGCCAGGTTTTAGTATCAGGGTGATGTTGGTCTCATAAAATGATTTGGGAAGGATTGCCTCTTTTTGGATTGTTTGGAATAGTTTCAGAAGGAGTGGTACCAGCTCCTCTTTGTATGTCTGGTAGAATTCAGCTGTGAACCCATCTGGACCTGGGCTTTTTTTGGTTGGTAGGCTATTAATTGCTGCCTCAACTTCAGCCCTTGTTATTGGTCTACTCAGGGTTTTGACTTCTTCCTGGTTTAGGCTTGGGAGGGTGCAAGTGTCCAGGAATGTATCCATTTCTTCCAGGTTTACTGGTTTATGTGCATAGAGTTGTTTGTAGTAATCTCTGATGGTAGTTTGTATTTCTGTGGGATCAGTGATGATATCCCCTTTATCATTTTTTATTGCATCTATTTGATTTTTCTCTCTTTTCTTTTTTATTAATCTGGCTAGTGGTCTATTTTGTTGATGTTTTCTAAAAACCTGCTCCTGGATTTACTAATTTTTGAAGGGTTTTTATGTCTCTATCTCCTTCAGTTCTGCTCTAATCTTAGTTATTTCTTGTCTTTTGAATTCTTTTGATCATGGTCCTCTAGTTATTTCCACTTTGATGATAGGGTGTCTATTTTAGATCTTTCCTTGCTTCTCATGTGGGCATTTATTGCTGTAAATTTTTCTCTAGACACTGCTTTAAATGTGTCCCAGAGATTCTGGTACATTGTGTCTTCATTCTCACTGGTTTCGAAGAACATCTTTTTTTCTGCCTTCATTTCATTGTTTATCCAGTCAACATTCAAGAGCCAGTTGTTCAGTTTCCAAGAAGTTGTGCGGTTCTGAGTTAGTTTCTTAATCCTGAGTTCTAATTTGATTGCACTGTGGTCTGAGAGACTGTTTGTTATGATTTCCATTCTTTTGCATTGGCCGAAGAGTGATTTACTTCCAGTTATGCAGTCAATTTTACAGTAGGTATGATGTGGTGCTGAGAAGAATGTATATTCTGTGGATTTGGGGTTGAGAGTTCTGTAAATGTCTATTAGGTTACTTGGTCCAGATCTGGGTTCTAGTCCTGGATATTCTTGTTAATTTTCTGTCTCGTTGATCTGTCAAATATTGACAGTGGATTGTTAAAGTCTCCCACTATTATTCTGTGGGAGTCTAAGTCTCTTTGTGGGTCGTTAAGAACTTCCTTTATGTGTCCGGGTGCTCCTGTATTGGTGCATATTTATTTGGGATCATTAGCTCTTCTTGTTGCATTGATTCTTTTACCAGTACATAATGCCCTTCTTTGTCTCTTTTGATCTTTGTTGGTTTAAAGTCCATTCTATCAGAGACTAGGATTACAACTCCTGCTTTTTTTTTTTTTTTGCCTCCATTTGCTTGGTAGATCTTCATCCATCCCTTTATTTTAAGCCTATTTGTGTCCTTGCATGTGAGATGATTTTCCTGGTTACAGCACATCCATGGTTTTTGACTTTTTATCCCATTTGTCAGTCTGTGTCTTTTGATTGGGGCATTTAGCCCATTTACATTTAAGGTTAATATTGTTACATGTGAATTTGAACCTGCCATTTTGATGCTAGCTGTTTTTTTTCCCCATTAGTTGACACAGTTTCTTCATTGTGTCAATGCTCTTTACCATTTGGTATGTTTTTGGAGTGGCTGCTACTGGTTGTTCCTTTCTATATTTAGCACTTCTTTCAGGAGCTCTTGTAAAGCAGGCCTGGTGGTGATAAAATCCCTCAGCAATTGCTTGTCTGTAAAGGATTTTATTTCTCCTTCACAAATGAAGCTTAGTTTGGCTGGATATGAAATTCTAGGTTGAAAGTTCTTTTCTTTAAGGATGTTGAATATTGGCCCCCACTCTCTTCTGGCTTGTAGGGTTTCTGCTGAGAGATCTGCTGTGAGTCTGATGGGCTTCCCTTTGTGGGTAACCTGACCTTTCTCTCTGGCTGCCCTAAGCATTTTTTCCTTCATTTCAACCCTGGTGAATCTGATGATTATGTGCCTTGAGGTTGCTCTTCTTGAGGAATATCTTTGTGGTGTTCTCTGTATTTCCTGGACTTGAATATTGGCCTGACTTGCTAGGTTGGGGATGTTCTCCTGGGTAATATACTGAAGAGTGTTTTCCAGCTTGGATTCATTCTCTCTGCCACATTCAGTTACACCTATCAAACATAGATTAGGTCTTTTCACATAATCCCATATTTCTTGGAGGCTTGTTCATTTCTTTTTACTCTTTTTTCTCTAATCTTGCCTTCTCATTTTATTTCATTGAGTTGATCTTCAATCTCTGATATCCTTTATTCTGCTTGGTCAATTCGGCTATTGAAACTTGTGTATGCTTCACAACGTTCTCATGTTGTGTTTTTCAGCTCCGTCAATTCATTTATGTTCTTCTCTAAGCTGTTTATTCTCGTTAGCATTTTGTCAAATCTTTTTTTCAACATTCTTAGTCTCTTTGCATTTGGTTAGAACATGTTCCTTTGACTCAGAGAAGTTTGTTATTACCCACCTTCTGAAGCCTGTTTCTGTCAATTCATCAGACTCATTTTTCATCCAGCCTTGTTCCCTTGCTGGTGAGGAGTTGGGATCCCTTGGAGGAGAAGAGGCATTCTGGTTTTGGGCATTTTCATTCTTTTTTGCGCTGGTTTCTTCCCATCTTTGTGGATTTATCTACCTGTGGTTTTTGAGGTTGGTGACTTTTGGATGGAGTCTCTGAGTGGATGTCCTTTTTGTTGATGATGAAGTTATTTCTGTTTTTTAGTTTTCCTTCTTACAGTCAGGCCTCTTTGCTATAGGACTGCTGGAGGTCCGCTTCAGACCCTGCTTGCCTAGGACCACCTGTGGTGGCTGCAGAACCGTAAGGGTTGCTGCCAGTTTCTTCTCCTGTTATCTTTGTCCCAGAAGGATACCCACTAGATGTCAGCCTGAGCTCTCCTTTATGAGGTGTCTCTTTGGATATACAGTGGTCAAGGAGCTGCTTGAGAAGACAGTCCATCCCTTATAGGAGCTCAAGTGCTGAGCTGTGAGCTCCATTGTTCAGTTCAGAGCTGCTGGGCAGGTACGTTTAAGTCTGCTATAGCAGAACTCATAGTCACCTTTTTTTCCCAGGTGCTCTGTCTTGGGAAGTTGGGGCTTTATTTATAAGTTCCTGATGTGCTTCTGCCTTTTTTCAGAGGTGACCTGCATAGTGAGAGGTAGCCTAGTCACAGTCTGCCAGCAGAGGTGCTGTTGAGCTGCCGTGGGCTCTCCCCAGCTGCTGTGTGAACTTGCTTATGGTTTTGTTTATAGAGGTATAGTTAGAACTGCCTCGGTAATGGCAGTCTGCCTCAGTAATGGTGGACTGTCTCTGTAATGCCAGATTGCCTCAGTAGTGGTGGACTGCCTCTGTAATGGTGGACTGCCTCTGTAATGGTGGATTGCTTTGGTAATGGTGGACTACCTTAGTAATGGCAGACACCCTTCCCCTCACAGAGCTGCACCATCCCAGGTCCAGCTGTGCTTGCTGTGAAACTCTCAGTCCAGAGTGTTTCAGATTGCTGGTCTTTGTGGGGATTGGACCTGCCAAGCCAGGTCACCTGGCTCCCTGTTTCAGCCCCCTTTTTTTCAATTGAATGGGTGACTCTGTCTCTCAGGGGTTCCAGGTGCCAGTTGAAATGGCCACCCAGATTTATGTTTTTGTGTGGAGATCTGATGCACCAACTGAAATAGCCATGCTGGAGAATTGTGGTATTCTTCCACCTGGGAATCTTCTGGTCTGTGGGCAGTAAAAATTCATTTGGAAATGCAGCAATCACTCACCCTCTGCATTCTCACTGAGAACTGCACTCCAGAGCTGGAGAATTGTGGTACTCTTCCACCTGGGAATCTTCTGATCTGTGGGCAGTAAAAACTCATTTGGAATTGCGGTGATCACTCACCCTCTGCATTCTCACTGGGAACTGCACTCCAGACCTGTTCCTATTCGGCTGTCTTGGATCACTGCTCCCAGGGTAGTATGTTTTGTGAGCCCTTGCATAATTAATTTGATTTAATTTAATTTTTTGAAATAGAGTCTTGCTCTGTCACCCAGGCTGGAGTGCAGTGGCGCAATCTTGGCTCACTGCAACCTCCACCTCCCAGATCCCAGCTTCAAGTAATTCTCCTCCTCAAGCCTTCTAAGTAGCTGGGAATATAGGCACATGTCACCACATCCAACTAAGAGTTGTATGTTTTTTTAATTTAGCAGAGATTGGGTTTTACCATGTTGGCCAGGCTGGTCTCAAACTCTTGACCTCAAGTGATCAGCCTGCCTCAGCCTCCCAAAGTGCTGGGATTACAGCCATGAGGCACTGCCTGGCCATGTTTTAATTTTAGAATAATGTTTTTCATCTAAATGCAATATTTTTTAAATTTCTAAATTGTTGCATTTTTATAGACAATATCCTTTCTAGGCTCTCACGGAGAATATGAAGTAGAGACTTCTGAAAATTTGCCACTGTTTCTTGGAATAAATGTATTATTATTTCTCTTCAAAAGACATTTGCTTTACCTCCTCACAATAGTTTCCATACCTGAAGCTACCAAATACTTTCATTTGCCTGGTGAATCTTCCGTTTGTTCATCTTTACAAATCAGACATTTTGTTTAGGGGAGTTGACATGGGAACAACCAGAAATTACAGAAATTTTCTTTTCTAACTTTTAACTCTTGTCAAAAATGAAAAAAAAAAATGTTTACCATTTTTGTACCTTTATTTGTTAGATCTGGGAGTCCCAGGTGGCTGCAGCGAGCAATACAAGAATTTCTGGGGACCAGTCACAGGATAGAAAATCCTCCACTTTGATAAGAGGTATCTTTTGACACAGTTGAATAGCCCAAAGTTAGCTGAGCACCTGTCCCTACCTTTAAACCTGACATGACTGATCCCTCTGGTAATCTGTTGTGATGTTGCCTACCTCAGCCAGTTGTCCTATTAGTGAACACAATTGCCCCAGCAAAAGTCATTTTATTTGCTCTCCACTGACAACTCCAGGGAACCCAATTCCCCAGCTCTGTTCAGATATTAAATTTTGGAGCAGAGGCTCAAATTCTGTTTTCTTATTCCACAGGTGAGCTTCTTTGATCATAACTGCCTAATCAGAGACTAGTTATTATGGTCTCCAATTTGATCCTATCCACGCAGATTTTGTAGGGACAATTTTCTCAGTTGGGGCCTCTTAATGGGCTTCTTTCTTGTTATCCAACACTGCTAATGATTTCTTTTTCATTTTCCCACTATTTGCATTTCTCTGATCAATTCCTTGGGAATTAGGGAAAGAGTCTTAAATATATGTGCTCACATTACAATCCTGAAGGGGAAAGTTCTATTTTTCCTTTTTATGGGAGAGCCTTACTTTCCCAAAGGACTGACATTAGTATATAGTGAACCCAGATTTAAAGTATGTGATTAAATATGGAATAAATCTCTTCAAAAGGGGAGTCAGTTACGTTATTTCTTATTTATAATAGTAAAGCCACTCTCTTAGATTTGTTGTTAAATCTCTGTTAAATAAATAAACCAGATCACATGAGTTGTTTTAAGCTGCTACTTGATAATTATGTGAAAATATTCATAGTAATGCTGTATCATAATAAAGACAACGAATATGTAGACAAAATCTCACTTGAATGTTAGAAAATATATTTCATTTATTTTATTTATTTTGAGGCAGAGTCTTGCTCTGTCACCCAGGCAGTGGCACAATCTTGGCTCACTGCAACCTCCACCTCCCGAGGTTCCTCTTGCCTCAGCCTTGCCTAGTAGCTGGGATTACCCGCATGTGCCACCACGCTTGGCTGATTTTTATATTTTTAGTAGAGTTGGGGTTTCGCCATGTAAGCCAGGCTGATCTCGAACTTGTGACCTCAGATGATCCACCCACCTCAGTCTCCCAAAGTGCTGGGGTTACAGGCGTGAGCCACTGTGCCTGGCTGAAAATATATTTTAAAAAACAAACAAAAGTGTTAGAAATATTAAATTCAGTCCAGTTCTGAAATGAGGGCAATTTTTAAATTTGGTTTATTGTACGTTGTCAATTCTTAAAGATGCTCATTTTGCAAATCATGTATGTGAGTGGTTCCCCATATTTTAAAATTCATGTTCCATTTGTAGCAGAAAATTTTAGATTATTATGTTCCTGAAATTTACATTTCAAGAGGTATTTTTAAAATGTATTAATGTAATGTTGTAATATTGAATTACACCTTCTTTAAGTTGTAATACTTCTACAGAAATTCTGACATCCCCTCCAGGCTACCTAAGTATACATCTGACTCTTCTAATTCCTCTGGATAAAAATAGCAACCATTGTGGAGAAGTTACGTCTAAACATTGGTTTTGTTTATTTACCTTTATAGTAGCAACACAGTATGGTTAAGAACAAAACTCTGATTTTTTTCTTTTAATTCTCTTCGCTATGAGGTAGACACACCTGACCACAATCAATTATGAGGGTATAATGACAGGTTCTTGTCATTGTACAGGTTTGTTCCGTCTGCCTGAAATGCTTATCCTGCCCCAGGACATCAGCACTTCCCAATTTATATCCTCACTTCATCCACATAACCTCTGCATATGCATTAGTTGTGTGTCCCCTTCTCTGATAAATTTTCCTATACCACCAAACTTAGCTTATACTCCTGCATATACTTATCAATATTAAAGCACTTTTCATATAATATTTTAGATGCATCTTTAAATGCTTCTCTTACTAGATAAATAAATTGAATTCATAGCAAGGAAGGACTAGGTCTTCCTCAAATTTGTAACTTCAATGCCAAGTATAACATCCACTTCTCAAAAAAAATTGTGGAATTAATTGCTGAATAATGTGACCATGTTAAACATTAGAACAATAAGCAGAAAATTTTTACATTGCTATTACAAAGTTGGCAACACTAAGAATACAAGTAACTGTTAGTACTTTAAGTGTCAGGGTAGTACCTGCTTTAAGACTAATTAATAAGTATACCTGAGTTTATTTTTTTATGAAATTTTATTATTTTATAAAATAATGTCAATATTACATACATGTAAACATTATGTAATATTGACATTAGTTAGCATTTAGCCATGACTCATATTCATACTAGCTTTTCGTAGTGAATGAGATCTAGAGAAGTGAGACAATTGTCCAGGAAATCAGAGTGTGCGATGAGAATAGAAAGCTTTGACCCAAGGCCGGGCGCGGTGGCTCACGCCTATAATCCCAGCACTTTGGGAGGCCGAGGCAGGTGGATCACGAGGTCAAGAGATCGAGACCATCCTGGTCAACATGGTGAAA
>NW_016107490.1:840498-869836 GCF_001604975.1 Cebus imitator
AAAAAAAAAAAAAAAAAAAAAAAAGAAAGCTTTGACCCAAATGACAGTAAGTAGGTAACTTAATCCATCTTTGATTTTAAAATGCTACAGAAAAAGAATTAGCATTCTAGTTATTTTAGAATGATTCGGGCTTCTTGGCTTCTTAGTTCGAGTGTAAACTCTCCCTTTAAACAAGTGCTTTTTAATCTTTGCAGCACATAAAAATAACCTGTGTGATGTTATTCACCGAGCTGAATTTCTGTAGATGACCAGGGCATCTAACTACTTCTCAGGCAGTACTAGTTTTCTATTGCTCAGAGTGAAGAGTAAATAAATACTGCTTTAAGAAATGGAGAATTTATTACATTATGCAAAATTAGAGTAGAACAACTAGATGAACTAGAAAACTATAAACTTGCAACTTTTCAAACCATTCGAGCTTTTTAGAAGGCAAATGCAAATACACATATGAAACAAAAAAGCACGGACTATTAGGAATGGATTTAAAAGTAGCATTAAAAGTAAAAGTAAGTCTAAAACAAGGTGACATAACTACAAATAAATATATTAAAACATGGAAGGTCTACATATAGAAAATACTAAAATATTATTTAGGGACATTTCTTGAAATAGTAAAGCACAGATTGCTAATTAAGTGGCAATTATCAGAGACCTGGTCAAATAAAGTATGATCATTTCATATAATCAAGTATGGCCTAGGCACTAAAAATAAAAAGATAGTTTATTTCTATGATATAAAACAATTGCCAAGATATATTGCTTTGTTTTTAGAGACAGAGTCTTGTCTTGCTCTGTTGCCCCGGTCTAAAGTACAATGGTGTGATAACAGCTCACTGCAACCTCCTGGCCTCAAGCAATCCTTCCACCTCACCCTCCTAACTAACTCTGACTACAGGTGTGTACCACCATTAAAAAATTAGCCTGGCTAATTTCTGAAAAAATTTTTAGAGACATAGTCTCAATATGTTGTTAAGGCTGATATTGAACTCCTGGCCTCCAGCAATCTTCCTACCTCAGCCTCCCAAATCACGGGGATTACAAAGTACAAAGCACCATGCCCTGCTAAGATATACTGTTAACTGGCAAATCAAGGTTATTATGCAAAGTATGCTACTATTTGTGTTAAAAGCAGAAAAGTACATGTTCTATGTAAATTCATATTTATAATAAGCATTTGCATATATTATATGCTTAAATATGAATGTCTCCAGAAATGCCTATAAGAAATTGTGGTTGCTTCTGGGAAGCAGAGTTAGGCGTGAGACGCTTTCCACTGTATAACTTTTTGTACAACTGAACATTTTTTAAGTGCATATGTTATCTTTTTTAAAAATAATTAAGTAAAATCTCCAAGTTAATTCTGATATCTGTAACTAAAAGCCATTGGTCCAATATAAACTATTTGGACCTTCATAAACCCACTGTATAGTATAGCATATGTTCCTACCCTTTATTGTGTCATAGACCCCTTTGAGGGTGTAGGAGAGTCTTTGGACCCATTTTCCATAAGTTTTCAATGTTTTTAAAATGGATAAAACTAAAAATATAGAATTATAAAACAAACAAAGCATTAAAATTAGTTTTTAAATATTAGATCTGGAAGCAGGTCTAATATCAGCCAGACTTTTATAATAATGATGAACATAAATGTTATTTTGGAAGATCTAAACAGCTCTATTGTGATATGAAAACATCTTCAACTACTTTTGGTGGGAAAAAAAATCACACATAATTTTAATCCTAATGGCTTGCTATATAATTACAGGAAATGCTAAATTCCAGTATAAGTGAGTGAAAAATAAAGATGTGATTTTTTTTCCCTTCCTTTCCAATCTCACAGATTGTTCCTAACATCTATCCAGGGACCCACTGTGTGTCTATGGATTCCAAATTAAGGACTCTTTCTTTATAAGAATGTACTGGGCTTAAATCCCTTCATATTCACAATTTAAAAAAATTTAATACAGATCTTTATCATAGGGGTTTCAAATGAGTAGCTAAAATGTTACTTTAGAATTTTTCTTAATTCCAATTTATAATTATGCTTGGAATATTTATTGTTTCCAAAATACCACAGACAACAAATTAGCCAAAAATACTATGACCATTTGTTTGAGTTTATACTAACATGAAATAAAGTATATCAATCACTCAGTGAATCCCTTCCATATAGATATCTGTTAATATTAATCCTATATTTTCTTTGTAAGAGAACTTTCTCTCTTTTCTCCACCCCACCCCCAAATCAGTGGATTACATTTTTAACATTTTCTTCATTTTTCTGTTATGCAAAGGACTCAGCCAGTAGCATCCCCCATACCTTTCCACATTATCACAGTTGGCTACTGAAACCCACATCTTCATTCCACTTTATACAGCATTAACTTTGTAAGCCCGGAAAACATGATTGAAAGAAATTGTTCAAGTTCCAATGTCCCTGACTTTTAAACATTGTTTCTTCCTTTTGTCTCAACCATCAAAACTGTTAATACTTTATACCCTCTTTAAGTTGCAAAATGTCCACTTGAAACCCTTCATCAGTCAGAACGTTGGTAAATTATACCTTCATGCTATCCATATTGAGTACCCATTACTCCTGGACATAGCACATTAACTGACTCATTAGCTATTTCAAACCATATGGACTTGGGTTTGGGTGGGTCATTTTGATAATATCCTGAGGTGAGTTTCCTAATTATTGCAATTATGTGATCTCAATCATGAGGCCAGGCTCACAAAATAGTGTCAGTGCCTTTAGAATGGGTGTCACTGCACCCAGACAATGACTGAGATGAGCAACATGCTCTTTGGTTGTTATAAGTCCCTTGATACTAAAAAAGTAATTACTTGAAAAGTTCTGAGAAACCGCCAGGAACAGCCTGAGAATTGAGTGAGCATGGAATGCTGTAATGCTTGACAGTCATGGATACGTTGCTTAGAACTGAAAGTGGGAAAACGTGAATGCCACAGTGCTGATCTACATAGACATTACATTTCTAATGTAAATTTTGTATAGTGTTTTAAGCAACAAGGCAGAGTTTTTCAAAGTTAGGGGGGATAGGAAAAGAGCAAATGTAGGAAAAGAGTATGTTGTCATTGAGAAATTCTGTGATGGTGTCACAAAACAAATTAGAGAGGTAAGAAATTCACATACTGGGCTGCCCGAGGTAGCTCACGCTTGTAACCCCAGCACTTTGGGAGGCCGAGGTGGGCAGCACTTGAGCAGAGGAGTTTGAGACCAGCCCAGGCAACATAGCTAAACTCCATCTCTACAAAAAATACAAAAGTAGCTGGGCACAGTGGCACTTGCCTGTAGTCCCAGCTACTTAGGAGGCTAAGACTCAGGGATTGCTTGTACCCTGGAGGCAGAAGTTGCAGCGTGCTAAGATCACACCACTGCACTTCTGGCTGGGCAACAGAGCAAGACCCTGACTTAAAAAAAAAAAAAAAAAAAAAAAAAAAAAAAAAAAAAAAATAAAAAAAAAAAAAAAAAAAAAAAAAAAAAAAGAAGTTTTCATACTGGAGGATGGAGAGATATCGAGAGATATTTTGAAATAATTACAAAGGTTGTTTTATTATGGTAAAATATACATAACATAAAAGTTAGCATTTTAACCATTTCAAAGGGGTATAGTTTTATGGCATTATGCACATTCACACTGTTCTGCAACATCACCACTATCCATCTCAAGACCTTTTTCATCTTCCCAAACTGAAACTTTGTACCCATTACAAAACAACTCCACATAACCCGTCCTCCCATACTCTGGCAATTACCTTTCTTCTTTCTGTATGCATGAATTTGACTACATCAGGTGCCTCATATAAGTTGGATTGTACCGTATTTGTCCTTTTATGACCGGCTTACGTCACTTAGCATAACGTCTTCAAAGTTTATGCCTGTTGTAGTATGTATCAGAATTACCTTCCTTTTTAAGATTGAGTGAGATTCCATTGTGCATATGTATGTGTGTGTGTATGTGTGCATATAACAACATTTCTATATACATACATACCACATTTTGTTTCTCCACTCAATTGTCAATGGACCCTTTGGTTGCTTCTTGGCTATTGTGAATAATGTTACTATGAACATCCATATATATGTATAAATATATATGTGTTCAAATCCCTACCTTCAAATCTGAAAGGATATATTTGAAGCAAAAAATAGTAAATGTGCTTTTTGAAAGTCTACCCTCTGTCTAGAAATTACTAACAAATTAAAATAAAATGTCTGCAATTAAAACGATCATTCCTTTGAAAGTGAAATCAAGGAAATCCCCGAAGCTTAACATTTCCTTTCATGTTTCTGTCTTCGACTTTAGATAGCAGTCAAAGATGTGCATTAGAAGTCAAAGATTTCTGTTTCTAGGCCTTTAATATATGTTGGAAAGAAACAGTACAATCAGAGCTGCTAAGACGGGCCACCTGGGAACAGCACCTGAACATCATTAAAAAATCAATATAGAAGCTTTGGAGAGGAGTGGTCATGCTCACAGCCAAACTATCCAACTATAAAAGAACGCAACTATCTAAATATGGAGATATACTGAAAAAAGGAAAGAAGTTTGTAATCAGACAAGTACTAATGATGAACAATAACTAGCTGGTAAAAAAATAGTTTTGATTCTCAGGAAAAGTACAAAGGTGGGGAGAGAGGAGAGCATTCCTGAAATAAACATATATTTAGACTGCAATTGTAGTTCCTGTGAATGGGCCTCAGGTTTCCCAAGCGCCATTTACACTTGTAAATAGGTTGAGGGTTCAGTGGCAAATATTTCCAATTTCGAGGTAGATATGATAGGCTTAGAAAACAAATAAAAAAGGAATTAATAGAAGGTTTTTTTGTGGGGGGGGGGAGTTTGCTATTCATTACAATAATTAAAGTACTTAAGTGAGTAACACCTCAATTAGTAGTGGAATCCTAAATTCAGTTAATTTGTAATATTCAACACCACTTCGTTGAGAAGAAATTCCCACTGGCTTTAACAGTATTGTTTATTTTCGGTGGAAAAGAAAGCTGTGGCCTTCCTGATATTTTATTTTGGAAATGTTTGTCCTAATTGGGTCTATCCAACTTTATTTCTAGCCAGCCTATCCACAGGTCCATTTAGAGCAAATCTATTGTCTCCCGTGTAAGGGCTGAAACCTCTTAAGACATTTTATTTCAAGGTTTTGATGCTATCATAAAGAATCAACTCCTAAAATACTAAGCTCTTAAGATGTCACATCATATTTAAGTAATAATTCATGCTGAGGATCCTAAATTTAATTGGTTAATTTTATGAGAAGAATCAATCATATTTGGAGCTAAAGATTATCAAAAGAAATTCAAATATAAAGAAAAAAAAAAACCTTTACTAAAAACCAAATGTAAATATGGATGACAGACATTGCTTTCCTGAAATTTGTAATTTGTAGAATAAAGGGAGAATGGCTAAGTGATAAGGCTTCTCTTCTGGGCAAAGGACACTTCATGTGGTCACTCTTCAGTTGAGCCATCCTTGTCCTTAATCCCATATTGCACTGAACACTGTATGCAGTTTAGTAGAGTGGCCAATAGCTCAGATTCTGTAGCTAACCTTCCTAAGTTCGAAGATATATAACCTTAGGCAGATAACTAAACTGCTCAGATCCTCAGGTTGATTCATTAAAACAGGCACAAGAAAAGGCATTTCTCATATTTTTTCTAAGTTTTTTTTTTTTTTTTTTTTTTTTTTTTTTTTTTTTTTTTTTTTTTTTTTTTTTTTTTTTTTTTTTTTTTTTTTTTTTTTTTTTTTTTTTTTTTTTTCCAGGCTGGAGAGTGCAATGGCACGATCTCAGCTCACTGCAACCTCTGCCTCCCAGGTTCAAGCAATTCTCCTGCCGCAGCCTCCCTAGTAACTGGGACTACAGGCACGTGCCACCATGCCTGGCTAATTTTTTGTATTTTTAGTAGAGATGAGGTTGCACCGTGTTAGCCAGGATGGTCTCGATCTTCTGACCTTACGATCCACCTGCCTCGGCCTCCCAAAATGCTGGTATTACAGGCCTAAGCAACAATGCCCCACCTTTTTTTTTAAACTATTAAATTAGTTAATACCTATAAAGCAATTAGAACTGGACCTGGCACATACTGATAGCTCATTATGTGGTAAGTCATTACTACTGCTATCACCAAGAAAATGGTTTTCTTCTTCTGTGTTACTTCTTAACAAGAACTCAAAGGCCAATTTTGGGTAAATCCCCAAGTAAAGAACCAGACAAAGGAAGAGAATCATAGGCTAGTTTTTATTTTAATTAAAATGTGTGCTATATTTTAATCATTTTAAGCTAATTGTTTTTTATCTATGTTTGTTTCTCAAGGTTATTTTAAATTTTGCTCATTCATAAGCCACAAATTATCTTATTATCTAACTTAGACCTGATAGCCAAGAACTGTAACCTGAACTTATTTTTCAGGGATAGAATGAATCCCCAAGATGGCTTAAGGATGCCCTTCTGTTTTGGAGTGCTTTATCTTGGTATATATCAAGGTTGGTTCCGTTTACCAGAGAAAAGTTGCCAGCTGGGTGGCCTTTATAGAAAAGGTAAGCTTCTGCTAGGGACACTCTAAACCTTTTGCCTGACCTTTGCAGATTACTGGCTCCTTTTTAGCCTTTCCCAGTAATGCTTCCTTTATCTAACTTTTGCTCCCATACTTACAGTTTCTTTTTATCTAATTTATAAGGTGTACAAAGCATTCATCAGTATGTAATGGTCCCTGTGATTTCAGTACAGATGACTATTCCTTACGCATTAAATTATGTTCTATAAAACTATGTGTAAATGAAATGAAATGTGACTCTACTGGGGGATTTTAATACTTTGCCTATTGCAAGTCTTCCCTCTTTCAATGTACTGTCTCACTTGTTCCACTGCATAATGGAGAAGTGCAAAGTGAAAATTGCCTAGTACATTGTCCCTTCTAAGAGAAGAATAGAACATCTTTGAATTGCTAAGCTTATTGGAATATCTGTTACCTAAGAACAAATGTTGCCAGTAAGACTAATTGTGTGTGTGCGTGTGTGCACATGTGTGCACATGCATAAGAAAGAAAAAAAGAGAAAGCGAGAAATGCAGTGTCTAGTTTATGTAAATAATTTCTATAGCATAAGAACACCCTATATATTAAGCTAAGGAAAGTTAATATGACTCTACACATCCACAATTACTCATTCTATGAATTTGCAATTATGAAAAATAAGCAGGTTCCCAAATAATGTGAAATTCTTAGGTGAAGCTTGTCAGTACTGGCATGTGCAGCATTTTAAAAGTGTGGGTATGGTTTCGTTTTATTTTTAGAATATATTGGCCTTAACAGAATAAAATACCACTTAATAACCTTATTTTTATAGGCTGGTGTCTAGCTGACTGCTGAAGGAATATGAATCTATAAACTTTAGCAGTTTTTTTATTTGCTTTTGTGTTTTTTGAGACAGGGTCTCATTCTGTCACCCAAGCTGGAGTACATGGAATGCAGTGACATGGTCGCAGCTCACTGTAGTCTCAATCTCCTTGGTTCAAGAGATCCTTTCACTTCAACCTCCTAAGAAGCTGGGACCACAGATGCACACCACACCCAGCTAATTTTTTTATTTTTTCATAGAGATAGGATCTCACTTTGTTGCCCAGGCTGGTCTTAAACTCCTAGGCTCAAGTGATCAGCCTCCCAAATGCTGGGATTATTGAGCCACCATGCCCAGCCAACTTTAACAATTTTTATCTAAGCCATGGCTAACTAAAGAGTAATTTTAAACTTTTATTTAAATAAAGTAATAATAAGATTAGTAGTAGTGTTTTGTTCAAACTAAAGGTGCCCTTCTCTGTTTAACCATCTCCCTTCCTAATGATCTAGTGCCTCTATCCCAGAGTACTCCAAAGTTAAAGGCTCCAATCCAGGTTGCTCAGTGACTCAGCAAAAGGAGAAAAATCTTACTGGAGTTCAATGAGAATCCAAGGACCAAATGCCTTGCCATCCAACCCTGTGGTTGCATGCAAGTTTCCACAGGTATTCAAATTACATCCAGGGGAAAGGATCAGGGATGGATAGTGGCGAAAAGACTTCTATAGAGTAGAAAAACAGCCATGATTGATAGTATAACCTTTAAATTGAACGAATATATACCCAAAGAAGCCTTTTAAACAGCATTTTAAATAGGATTTTCCCTACTTAACAAATATCTGATTTTGTTGGTTCTCATGTTAGCAGTAGTAAGGGAGGGTAATAGTGGAAAGGGTTAGAAAGGGCTTGGTGGATTGGTCAGCCATCTGTGGAAAGGGGGACTGCAGAGTTAAAAAAAAAATAGTCAATTATAAAGTTAGTCAATTATATAAATTAAAATTACATTTTTGTACTTCTGAGTCAATGTATGTAAATATTGACCCCTATAAAGATAGAAATAATGACATAACTTTATTACGTGTTTCAAACTAGAAAAATAATACCAGCTCCATCTGTAAGATTTATTCAAGTCTAAGTGTCCAGCATGGGAGGTGACCAAAGAGAATAATAGGAATGGTGACAGTTTAATAAAGGGGAGGCAAAGTCTGTCCCAAACAGAAATTTAAATTTTCATGAATATAGCCAAAAATTTTAAAGAGCGATCTTAAGAAGTGGAATTGCATGTGGCTAAACAACATAGTTTTAGAAAAATGTCACCAACCCTGCAGTATTAATCTGTCTGGTGAAGGAGAAAGACCAGAGCCTAGGCTTTCAAGTGAAGGAGTATCTAGTAAGAAAGACAGTGACAATCTATTATAAAATAGGCTCAAACAATCCCTTCATCTAGGTCTTTAATCTAGATGGAAAATGCCTGAATACTGCACCTGCACTCGCCAGCTATTTTTAGAATAGAGAGCCAAGGGAAACTGTTTTTATCTTGGGACTTGTATTGATCCTGATTTAGTGATTTGTACTCCAAAGCTCCCAGAAAGAGGTGACACTTAAGAGTGACAAGAGGTAACATAATTTCTTGGTCTTATCCATAGATTCTACTTACTACAGCTCTATGTCAAGGGTTAGGAATAAAAAGAAGAGACGCGGTTTCTTAGGAAGAGTAAGCCAATAGAATCGTTCCTAGATTCTTAAAACTTTTGACAGTTATATTGAAACACTTAGCAATTTGATCTCTCCAGAAAAATACCCTTAGACATTCTGGAACATGAGAGGTCTAACTGTAGTTCAGTTATTCAATAATTCCTAAAAAGCCAGCTGAGAAGTCTATTTGATAAATTCCTTGAAAAGCCTAAAGAGTTCTATGAAAACTGATTAGCTATTTTCTATTTGTATTACAAATGAAACAGAGAGGAAAAAATAATAGACAATCTCCAGGCATGAAGAGATCAACATAATTTGCATCAATTTTCTTCCACCTTCACTGCCTTTTACCTGTTTGGCCTACTTCCACCATTCTTTTCTGTCTTAAACGAGTCTCCTCATGTGTACCACTGGAGTTAAACTCTTAAAGGGCTCTGATTTTCCTTTTAACATTGCTTAGATGGTACCATCTTGCTTTGTGTCAATTCAGATGGAAACAAGGTTTGAGTTTTACAAAAGAAACTTTCACTAACATTTAAAGAAAAAGTTAAAAGTACTTTTACATTGACAAAAGTTTTGATCAGAAGCAAGTGGTATGACTGGTATGGCTTTTGAGATCTTTCCATTTTCTTTTCTTAGCCACAATCATTTCTTATAACCAGACTAAATTTTTCAGATTGCTACATTGAAGCAGACACAGACTGCTTCTTGAGGATTTTAGGATTTGGGTGTTTTTTTGTTTGTTTTGTATCAGAATGGCTTTGCCAGCTTCAGGGTCTAATGAGCTCCTGGTCTACATTTATCTCTAACTCATCCTACTTTGAGTATCTAGATGAAGAAGGCACATTTCCATCTGAGAGAGATGTCTAACACAGCACTTATCATTGTCATTTGCCCTTTCTGAATATTGCTGAACTCTACAGTCATTGATGTGCGGTATTTTCCTGGAGTTTGAATTTCTGTCTGGTCCAGTCTAAAGAATCTTCAGAGGCTAGTTATTTAGATTAATTTCTACCAGCAGCACTTTACCTTTCATGTAAGTTAACAACCCAGTTTAGCATCAGAGTCAGTTTTTCGGTAGGTGGTCTCAGGCATGATGCCTGTTCTTATCCTGCAATGGCTATAAAACCCCTACCCTTAGAAAGCTGTTGCTGTCTTTCTGGTTGTCTGAGGCCTCCTTTAGCTGTCATCAACTTGATACTGATATCAATGTTTTGCTCGATGAATATGCACACAGTTTGCTGCTTTTTCCTCAGATCTAATAACATTAACTTAAAACACTTAGCAATTTGACATCTAAATAATCATTTTAAATAATCTAAATGTCTTTAGATGTTTCATTTATTTGTCTTTGTTTTAAATATCGTTTTTAAATGTCCTGAATGGAATTGCCTAGATTTACTTTCAATGGTTATCATAGTTTGGGGTTTTACATTTCAGTCTCTAATACCTTGCTGTATAGACCTTAATTCCTTGTCTTTCATTTAAATAATCTAAAATGTCTTTCATGCACTCTACCTCTTGTTTCCTCTCACAATCTTGCCATCATCCTAAGCTTTGGCTTGGGCAAAAAAATATCATATTTTCTTGTTTGGTCAGGTTGTATTTGAAATGCCTGTTAGATCCCAGTAGAAATATCAAGCAGGAAAGCAAACATACTAGCTTGAAACTCACTGGACTGGTCAAAACTTGTGTAACAGATTATACTTTTCAATGATGGCAGCAAAAATCTCTCCCATCCTCCACACTCTCTTCTATTGTGATCTCCATAATACTCCTATCCAGAGGTGGGTCTACCTCTCTTCTTAAATCTGGGTGAGCTTGTTACTTGCTTTAAATCAATAGCATGGGGTTAAAAGTGAGGCATATGACTTTTGAGGCTGGGTAAGAAGAGGCAATGCAACTTTTGTTATGTTCTTTGAAACACTCACACTTGATGCCCTGAGATACCATGTAAGAAGTGCCAGCACTCTGAGGCTGACATGCTGTGAGGAAACCAACCTACACTCATCAGTTTGGCTTAGAGTCCAAACATGTGACTGATCAAACCTTTAGATAATTCCAGTTCCTAGGCTGAGTCAGCATGCACACCTTCCCAAAGGGTTAAGTCATTTTCCCTGTGCCCTTTTCAAGATCCTGACCCACAGAATATGTGAGTATGATACATAGCTATTACTTTATGCTGCTAAGTTTGCAGTGGCATGTCAGAAAAAAAAGGTAAGTGACTGTCTTTCATCACATCTTTCATTTCAGTGAAAGATGGCCAGTGTCTGCACTCTGGGTACAGACTAAGCAGAAGCAGATTAAAAAAAGTAGACTTAGAAGGAATAGCAAGTGGGTCAGAAGGAGCACCAGGAGACGGAGAGTGTGGTGTTAATGAAAATCAGGGGAAGAGAGTTGAGCTTGGGAGGGAAATATTTATTAGTGATAAGAAGACAAAGAGTACGATTGTTAATCTCCTCCCTTCCTTCAGGGATAGGCTTCAGGAAGGGAAGAGAAAAACAAATCACTGAAGTTGAGAGTTAAAATAAAGAAAACATTCAAGTACATTTTTAAATGAGATTTACAATGATTATGTCAACATCAGCTCATGAACACCACCAGTGTCCACGAGCTATAATTTCCCTAATTCATTTGCAATCCAAATGAGAGTCACATCTTTCCCATTCTGTCAAAATCTAGGTAAAATTGACTCAAATCGCCTTCTTAAAATTTTCTGAATTTTCAGAGGCTTTTGTTCTCTTAGTTGCCTCTGAATGGCTGCTTTTTGATTGCTATCTCTGATTTGAATCATATCTGCTCAGATGTGAAACATGGACTCTTCTATTTACACACTCACTCATACAAATTTTAAAAAGCGGAAGGAAGGTAGAAGAAGAATTGAAATTATAACAATCCAAACAACTTTGAGTGGAACAGTAGACACTATCATTCTTATCAGGTTCTTTGTCCAACCCACAACCAGTGTCTTACAATGACCTTTACCCTACACAGCTTCATATCATCTCTCTGGTTGATCTCTCTTCCCTTTCTGTCTTCCTTCCTCTTCACTCACTCAGAAAACTCAATCAAATCAAAATTATTTTTTACTTCTACAGAGAACATTTTTTTTTCAAGGGCTTCAGGAAACAAAAATCTCTCCCATAACAGTTGTTGTGGTTATGAACAGATAGAAAAGAAGCTGTGTGCTCACTTGTGACTCACACTTAATGTTTTTTTCCTAGGCTTTTAGTTGGTCTAAGTGTCCTCGTATGTTGTCGTAGCTCAGGCTACTATAACAAAATACCATAGATTGGGTGGCATTATAAACAAAAGAGATTATTTCTCAAATGTATTTAGTTCTGGAGGCTGAGAACTCCAAGATCAAGGCACTGGCAGATTCATTGTCTAGTAAAGACCCACTGACAGGTTCATAAAATAGCATGTGTCCTGACATGGCAGAAAAGGGAAGGGAGCCCTCTGTATTCCCTTTTGTTGTGGCACTAATCATGTTCATGAGAGCTCCACCCTTATGAGCTGTTCTTCCAAAGCCCCCCCTGCAAATACTGTAGTTCTCTGATTGGCCTTGGACTGACACAGTTCTCCATTCTTTCTCAATTGTACAGTTACTCTTTCTCAAGAGTAACTGTAGAATGTGCTGGCAATGCCAGGTCTTGAAATGAAGGGGAGCTAGCTGGGACAGCTCAGGCTTTGTTCCAGTCTCCCCTCCCCTAGGATAGGATACGAAGTCCTTCAGCACTTTAGCTCAGCATCTCATGTGACATCACAGGATGAAACACAGGACTGGCTGCTTTTCACATTCCCTCTGCTAATGTGCAAGTGGGACATGCATAGTTGAGATTCCATCCACCCCAGCCAGCTTTCCTGAGCCTTGGGAAACTGGCTCACCATGAATCCTAGCTTCTGTTGTCTCTTGCTGCCTATCTGTAAGTAGCAAATCTGCTTCATGTAATTTGTTGTGTGTGAGTGTTCTGTCTCACCAGGCTCAGATAAGTTGGTATCCAGTGCACAGTGAACCTGCTTTACAAATACCATCACATATCATCACACTGGGTGTTAGGATTTAACATATGAATTTTGGGGGGACACAGACACTCAGTCTATAGCATATGTGTTCTGACATTTATGTATTTGAAAATATCTCTATGTTTGCTTTCATGCATAAGGATAACTTGACTGTGTTTTGAATTTTTAAGCACCATCATTTTGTTTACAACTCTGTAGTTGACACTCCTTTCTTTCTCCCATTTAGTGTCATAAAGAAGAATATTTGAAGCTCTATAAATATGTTGCTTTACATGGCAAAAGGACTTTGCAGATATGACTGCATTAAGGATCTTGAGATAGAAACGTTATCCTGGATTATCTGGGTAGGCACAATGTAATCTCGAGGAGCTTTCTAAGAAGGAAGAAGGAGGGTCTGTGACAGAAAAACAGGAAGAAGCTGTAACGTTGGCTTTGAAGATAAAAGATAGGGACACAAGTCAAGGAATGCAGGTGGCCTCTAGAAGCTCGAAAAGTCAAAGGAATGAATTCTCCCCTAGAGCCTGAAGAAGGAACACAGCCCTGCCAGCATCTTGAATTTAGGATTTCTGACCTCCAGACTGTAAGAAAATTAATTTATATTGTATAAGACACTAAGCTTGTGGTAATTTGCTAATCAACTACATGCTATCTTTAGTTTCATAAGTAAAAATATCCTCTTTAGTTGTTATTTACATTTATATGAATGAAAATGTTTCTAGAAGGATTTTCTGTTTATTACAGCTAATTTATTTTTAATAGAAGGCAGGTTTGATTCTTCAAAGAAGGAATATAGTCTAAACTATAGGATCTTTCCTGAAGTATGATAGTTTTCCCCAGTTTGGTCATCCACAGAGAGCTATCCGTGCTTTCCTTGTCTTGTTTTGTGGCTGAGAAGAAAAAGACATGGTTTCTGTTAACCTGATATAATTTCCTGCTAGCATATATATTGTCTAGATCAACTCTTTCCTTTGTTATAGAAATAAAATAACTCAAGCTCCCATGCAACGTGAGTACAGGTAATCTAATCGCTTCCCAAATAATTTCTGAGAATCCTAGGTAGGTGCTTACAAATTTTAATAATGACTTGCCACCTCTCACTACGAATCATTTCTACTTAATGGCTAGTCCTAAAATATAGGTGATATAATATTATTTTCTTATTTAAGGAAGAGTGGGATGCTCATTTTACTTAGGAAAAAGTCAAAAATATTTAAAGTCATACACTTCAGTATGGTCTGGTCTTTGCCTACCTTTCAGAATCATTTTCTGTTATCACCTCTCACTGTTGTTGTTTTGGGGTCTTACCAAATTTCTTCCCACCTCAGGACCTTTGCGTATGTCCTTTTCTCTATGAAATGTTCTTCCTTTCCCACTTTGCCTGCTACCAATTCCTCATCCGTCAGGTCTCAAGTGTTACTCCCTCACAGTGTCACTCCCATGATCCTGCCTGACTGCTAAAATCAGCTCCTCCTATTATGGCTCCTAATAGAATCCTATAGTTTTTCTCAGTGTTTATTTAACAGCTGTTCCTTCTACAAGGCTCTAAGTTTTAAGAAGGCAGAGATGGTTTCTTTTATTACATTCTACCTCTTCAATTGAGCTCAAAGAATATTTGAGTGAGTGAATTAATCTGAATTGCTATATCTGGCCATTCCATCTTACCCTCTGTTCCAGCCCATCAACTTATCTTAGCCTTAGAGCATGATCACCATCTCTCATTGTTGTTCTTCACTCCTCAAGGCAGTGCTAAAGGAAGGCTGACACCAGGTTGTAGAGTTGTTTTTTTTTTTAACTTCATTTATTCCTTCAAAATATTTATTGAGCATCTGTACACTAGATACTATTCTAAATGTTTGGTGGTTCGCTCTTGGTGTGGGGACAAGGTTTGATGGTGCCAGGTCATTGCCCCATGAAGCCTTGCATGCATATGATATAGTCCAAAAGTTTCGGTCAACATAAATGAGGCTGTGCTCCTGAAGACATGATGCCTGAGATTTATCTTTGGCTCTAATACCTCCAAATCTCAAGGTGTGGTGGTATTAATCAGTTAATATGTTCTCTACCATATTACGGGTACATTGCTTTTCTAGAAGAGGGTGCTTGACATGGGTACTCCATGCCTTCCTTCAGTATGATCCTATCTGTACTACTTTTAGCAGAAATGTCCCTACAGTTTCCTGCATATGGTCAGTATTCATCTTTCCTTTCTGTTGCTACTGTAGAATTTTTTTCCTCTTTCCCCCTTGAAAATATTATATTGGATATTTCAATGGGAATATGGGAGCGGGGAGATAAACATCTACTTTTATCCTTACATTACACAGAAGTTTTCAAAGATTTTTTTCATCAGTCTATGGTCTCCTTACTCTCTGTTTCGCCTATTATCTATTTATTAGTTTATTTTTGTTATGAGTAGGAATTGGATTCCAGGAAAGTATTATGTACATTAAAAACTCAAGAGTATCCATGTAGTATGAATTATTCTGTAACAGATTGTCCAGACAGCTTCAGAGGAAGATTTCATGACTTGAGTAACATTTGCATTTCATAGTTGATTGAGTAGCCTTGTGAAATGAATCAGCACCGTCATAAATACTTCACACTATTGACTCGCTCCAATATATTGACATTTGAATGTTCATTACCCTTATCCACTCAATTCAACATTGCTAACTTTACTTCTAGGGAAGAAGGTTTTTGTAGCCTTTTTCTCTATTACTTGGAAGAAAAGAAGAGAGAAAGCTCCATGATGTATGAAAGGGCAGTAGAATTCTGTTTTATAAGTGAATTGAAGTGGCATCAGATGAGACCCAACCACATATGTGTGAAAATATGAAATAGGAAAATGTGGATAATATTTGGGTATAAAACTAGATTAGTATGTAAAAAAACACTGTCCTCAAAATAGAGTTGTTCTTTTAAACTATATAAATGGGGAATAAACTTAGAAGAAAGAATTTCCATGACTAGTTATGGTTGTTATCCATTAGAAAGACTTCATGAGAGTGGCTTATAAGTATCCTCTTAAATATCCTAGAAAAAGAGTAATTTTTTTAAATGTGCCTGAGATGACTAAATAAAGCATGGTCTTTTCAGAACTGAGATCAACATAATATGTCATTAATTTTATCCAATTGCTTACTGAAGTGGTCCCAATTATATGACCTTTTTTCCTCACCTGATATATCTGGTAGATAGGAGATAGAATAGAAGCAGTATTATATATACTTTTCCACCAGGAAAAGGAAGTATTTTTGATAAAGTAATATTACTTTTGGCTTTCTATATTGCAAAAAAAGGAATACATATTTCTTTAAACTATAAAGTATCTACTTTCTATGTAGTACTAAATTATCTTCCCTTAGGACCTTTTTAAAAAAATGAATGTGATGAAGGGACAGTGAGCATACTATTAGTTTCATTTTATAGAAATAACAAACATGAATTTTTCTTTGTTGTAATAAGTAAAAACTGTCAGAGGTCTAAAATAAAGCATTAATCTACTCTAACCCTTTGTATTCTATATGCTGACGTAACCCAATGTAATCTGTATGGTATATGCCTTCCACACCCTTTTCTATGTTCAAATTAATATATATTTGTATATACAGAAATAATATGTAAAACCAAAAAAAGTAAATGTAGTTTAGAATTACAATTTTAAAAAAATATGGTATTGGCTTAAGAACATACCTTTCTCATATATATCACTCTATATTCTATGTGGTTATCACACATGAGCAGTTAGTGTTAGCCTCCTGCTCAAGTCTCCAGTGATTTTCTATTGTCTATAGTAGTGATGTCCAACATAATTCTATAATGATGGAAATATTTTATAATCTATACTGTCCAATAGGGTAGCCACTAGCTGCATGTGGCTAATGTGCACTTGAAACATAACTGAATTTTTTATTTTGCTTAACTAATTAATTTTACTTATTTAAGACAGAGTCTCACTCTGTTGCCCAGTCTGGAGTGTAGTGGTGCAGTCACTACTCACTGTGGTCTTGACCTCCGGGATTCAAGCCACCTTCCCACCTCAGACTTCTGAGTAGCTGGAACTTAATGCATGCACCACCATGCCCAGCTAATTTTTGTATTTTGTGTAGAGATTGGGTCTCACCATGTTTCCCAGGCTCATCTCCAACTCCTCAGCTCAGGCGATCCTCCTGCCTTAGCCTTCCAAAATGCTGAGATTACAGGCATGAGTCACCACTCCCAGTGTCTTGATTCATTTACATGTAAATGGTCACAGGTGTTTCGTGACTACTGTATTATGAAGCAAAGGTCTATAATGTGAAGGCTAAATTCTTATCACTCAAAGTCTTGTATAATTTTAGCTCAGACAAGCTAAGCTGAAGAGCCACAGGTCCTAAAAATGAAAACTGAAAGACCTTAGATTATGTTTATTTTCTCTGGGAAAGGGAGCGGGTAGAGTGAGGGGTGCAGAAGTAGGTTTTGACTCTTGTTCCATAAACATCTGCATGTGTACAATGAAAAGCTTAAAGAAAAAAGCTTTTTGCCAAAGACACAGAAACAAAATCCCCCATTCTTCGAATGAGTGTTTTAAAAGATGTGGGCTAATACCTTCCTACTCAAGAGTATTCCCAGGATTGAGAAAATTGAGGAAGAACAATCATATCTAAGGAGATATTTACTACGCTAGGTTCTTTGCCATCTTCTCATTTAAACCTTAAAATACTCCTATAATATGTTTCCCTTCTTTTTGCCATTAAAGAAACTGTTTTCAGAAAATGATTAAAAAAAAACTGAATAGAAAAATGGGTAAAGCTATAAACAAAAAACTAATTTTCCAAAGTACAAATGCCTAATAAGCAAGTGAGAAGTTTCTGAACCTTACTAGTAATCAGAAAAATAAAAATTAAAGCAACACAATAATTTGTCATCTCATTGGGAAAATATAAAATTCTGAAAAACAGAAACAGGTAGTGTAGCAAGTATTCATTCAACAAGCATATATTTTATTGCTTGCTACATGCCAACATAAGAATTAGAATATGACACACCCAAAATATGCCACTTTGGTATAAGGATAATTTTAAGGTGAAAGCAATTGAGGAGCAGCAATGATATGGTTTGGCTCTGTGTCCCCACCCAAATCTCACCTCAAATTGTAATCGTCATGTGTTGAGGCAGAGGCCTGGTGGGAGGTGATTGGATCCTGGGGGTAGTTTCCCCCATGCTGTTCTTGTGATAGTGGGTGACTTCTCCCAAAATCCAATGGTTTTATAAGTGGCAGTTTCCCCTGCTCTCTCTCTTTCCTGCTGCCTTATGAAAAAGGTACTTGCTTCTCCTTTGCCTTCCACCATAATTATAAGTTTCTTGAAGCCTCCCCAGCCCTGCTAAACTGTGTGTCAATTAAACATCTTTCCTTTATAAACTACCCAGTCTTGGATATTTCTTAATAGCAGTGTGAAAATGGACTAATATGAGCACACACAAGAACTTTCTGGCCTCCTCCTTTCTGCCTGACAGTGGTGTATAAATTTCCCTTTGTAAAGGTAACATAGATTTCCATTTGTAAAAGTGTTTTCCTCTACAGCACCATAAGGAGGAGAATTATTCTTATCTGCCTAACAAAACTGACTAAACAAGCCTTACCTACGCTAGATTTCCTAGTCACTGTTCCACAGTTTATTGCCTCTAGGAGCCTTCATTTCTTTTGTCTAGTCACTTCTCCATAATATATTACACTTTGTTAAAATGGTATATACGCCCCCAAGTTTAATTGCTTCCATGGGTTTTCATTTCCTTTCTGTGACACCCTATGCACATAAAAAAATTTAGCACTAATAAAGATACTACATCTTTTTTTTTCCTGTTAATCTGCCTTTTGTCAATTGAATATGCAAGCCCCAACTACACAACCTTCAGCCAGCACTATTGGTGCTGATGAAATAAGACTGATTAACATCTCTGCTTTCTTGATAATTTGGAATAAAATTTAAAATGCCTAATTATTCATCTAAAGAAAAATGGTTAAATGATGATACAACTACACTATGGAATATTAGAAAACATGTACAACTAGAATATGATAAAATATTTATATATTGATGTAGGTTGCGGAAGCCACGATACTATTAGTTGTTAAAAATCAAGATGTGAAACAAGTAATTATCTGATTTACGTGAAAATAAAACAATTTTAAAACTATTATACAACCTGCATCATCCTGGCCAGTTTACACCCTCATTATGAAAAGATCCTCAGCATAGGATCATATTCCAAGAAACAACTCTCCTGCAGCCAAAGATAACTGAAAGCAATGTGCATCCTTATTGCACTTCCTCAGAACATTGCCAAAAGGGGAAGTACATTTAACTCTTAAAAATGCTCTTTTTCTTTCTCTTTCAGTCTCAGTTATCTCAGAGCAGCTGTTCTCCACAAAAACTCTCATATTCCTCTCTCCTTATTCCCTAAAAATTTCTCCTATATCCAACAGGATTGAATTTTTGTCTTTTCTCTTTCTATTCTAGCTTTCTTTATTATTTTTCTCCCTAGCATTTCTTTTTATTTCAGTATGAATTCCCTGGCTTCCTGAGATCACACCTTGTCTTTCCCCAAATCTTTACCCCATTAAGCATACGAAAGGCTCAGGATTTAGTGACTAATTGTTTAAGGATAGGGGGATCCTATCCTTAAACAATTTGACACATGACTGGAGAGGGAGAGAATGTTTGTTATACTATTAATTTAAAAAAGCAGAATAAAAATATTATATACATGCAATTTGAGTACAACTATGGAAAGCATATAACCTAAAACCTTCTACAGGATAAAAACTAAAATACTGAAAGGAAATGCACTAAAATGTTAACAGAGATTATTTTAAAATTGTTTTTCTATGAGTGATTTATTCCTCTATAATTACTTCTTGATATTTTCCTTAATATTTATTATAAGGATGTATTTTATGATTTAATTTTAGGGTTTTTTTTTTTTTGAGACAGAGTCTTGCTCTGTTGCTCAGACTGGAGTACAGTGTTGTGATCATAGCTCACTGCAGCCTCAATCTCCCAGGCTCCCAATCCTTCCACCTCAGCCTCCTGAGTAGCTGGGAATACAGGCAGACACTACCATACCTGGCTAAATTTTTACTTTTTATTAATAATTTTTGGTAGAGACAGTATCTCACTATGTTGCCCAGGTAAGGATATATTTTATAATAAATGGATTTAAATATTAGTATATCTTAAGAAATTTGATAATTGTGTATATCTCAGCTGGAATCTGCATTTTTTGCTCATTTCTAGATCCAGAGACATCTGAGTCTATTTGCCTGAAATAACAAGGAATCTTCAGTGAGATAACTCAATATAACAGGTAAGAGAAATCAGGAAGACTAGGTTTATTCAATAACTTTTCTGATATTTAAAGGACAAAAAATCTGAATATAACATAGTATCTTTCACTTGTTGTGTACATTAGCTCCCAACTGCATGGTTAGGTCCTGAAATTGGCAGTGAGACTTGGAAGAAAATCTAAATGCATTAATAATATAATGTAAATACACTGTTTACATTAAAACATTGGTTACATTTAACATTGGTTAGCCCCTATAGTGGAAGTAGTAAAGCAGTAAGAGAAATTGTGACCCAAACGGCCAAGAGAAACCTTGCTTCTGTGTGGATCATAAGTTGATTTAAGTGTCTTAAGGGCTCCAGAAAACCCAGGTCCATTTTGATGCCTTGAAAGCTACAGAGTGTCAGGGATAGAGCAGTGTGGAAGAAGGCAGCTAGCGACACTAGCCAGGTACTTCCACCTAGTTTGTTAGGTAAACTATGGCTGAACAGTAGATATCAACCAAAAGGTTCATAGCAGGACAGAGAAAATGATGGAGCAGATCTGAGATAGTCTTTAGGAATGGCCAAAAATATTTGGGGAATAGAAGGTTCTTTCAAGTCCCTTAGAGGATGTTATTGCAGTTGAATGAAAGGAGAGCCTAAAAACATGGCTTACATGACACACAGGAAATCTGTTTCTTACCTCTCCTCCAAATGCATCATCAACTCTATTCTTATTGAATATTCAGCTTCTGCTTAAAAATCATTCAGCCAGCTCCTCTTCCTCCTCATCCAGCTCATGTTTTTGGTTACTGTAGGCATGTTAATTGGGGGAAAAAAGGATGTAGAGTGTAAATATAGTCTTATGATTAACGTTTTATGGTGCTTGTATTTGGGGAATGGACAGGGTAAGAATCATACCACTTTTGGCTAATCAATATTTGGTTTACTACATTCAATTATTTGAGAGATAATTTGATACATACTTGTATTTAGATTGTTTGGCATCAGGGCTCTACAAATTAACATCCTTAAAAAATTTTATTGAACCTTTTGACTATAAATGAAAAATGAAATTCTAAGCCCCTTAACTAACTGAATGGACTCTTCTTTTCAGCCAAAGTTATTCCAGAGCATTCCAAAGTTAGCTGGAAACACCAATTCAGACCATGATGGAAATGGGTGGTTAGGTATGCCTCATTATACCTTCCTCCCTTTAAATTTCCACACAACTGACCAGCATTAATATTAAAGCACAGACCTTAAGACTGTCAAGACAGACTCTTTGTAGCAATAAGATACCAACATGACAGATAGCAGGCCCTGAAAAAATTGATGTCTTTTACCCCCAAATATATTTCTTTGACATGTTTTGAAATGGCCCTGCAAACTTTCTCTTGTGGAGAAAACCTACATTCTGTAGAGAATCCCCTTCCCTTTCCAAGTCTTTTTCCTGATCCAGGAGAGAATTAACTAAGAATCTGACATCTTTTTAAGTCTGATAAGAAACATTTACAGTCCATTCTCTCTGAAGCCTGCTACCTGGAGGCTCCATCAGTAACCTAATACCCTTGGTCTCCATAGCCCCTTATCTTAACCCAGATATTCCTTTCTGTTGATTCCAGATCTTTAGATAAACTCAGAAACTCTTTGAATCCACCTATGACCTGGAACCCTCCACCCCGCATTCAAGCTGTCGGGCCTTTCCAGATTGAACCAATGTATATTTTACAAGTATTGATTGATGTCTTCTGTCTCTCTAAAACATATAAAACCAAACTGTAGTCCAATCATCTTGAACACATATTCTTCGAACCTCCTGAGGCTATATCCTGGGCATGTCCTTAACCTTGGCAAAACAAACTTCCAAATCGATTGAGACTTAGATACTTTTGGTTTACATGACATACTGACATGACATTTTAAATTATTTTTAATATTCGAATCCTTCATTTATATAGACAAACAAGAATTGTGTCATTTGGACGATTAAGTTTTTTACTTTGTAATGATCTTATATGTAAAGAATGCAGAGGACACAGAAATTTGGTCTGATTGTATATCTGATGTACTTGGAATTCTATTTACCTGAATTCTACTATTTTCAAAATTTCTATGTCAGGAACTGCTTAGCTGTTTAGAGATTGTGAGTTTGAGTGCAAATGGCCCCTGACTTTATAAAACAAAAAACTAGCTCTTCTTTGGCAGGCAAAATGCTTCCACTGATGTGATCTCCTTATTTCACTTTAAATAACAAAAATTGGCTTTTTCTGAATGTTTTGTCTATGCATCATCTTTAACACTTTAATTGATTTGAAATGATCTTGGCCTTGTAAAGTATGCTCACTAAATGGCTGGGTATTTCTTTTTCTTTTTAACCAATGTGAGCATTTTACAGCACCTGGTTTTTTGAAAAGCAGAACCCATGCCATACCTACCAGTTGGCATACAGCCAAGAAAGTCCTTTTGTGTGTGTGTGTGTTTGTGGTGAATCATTCACAGCCTGTAAGATCTATCAAAATAGCTTTGTTTGAAAACCTTGTTTTCCCCATATATTTTTTTTGATGACTCACACTTCAGTGCTTTCATGTCTAGATTCTCTTTTCTTTCTTGTTTCTCATCATGTTCATTCAGAAGATGTTCTTTCACTAGTTCCAAAATTTGTATTTCTATATTCTGTCAGTTTTCATCTTGAAACATACACACAGCAATATGCTCTGAATCATAAAATTCTGCATTAAATCCCAACACTTAAAGAAAACACATATTCTCAATACAGGTTTACCTGCTCTTCTCTTGCCATTTTTATTTAGTACAAATTTATTAACATTTAAAAATCACTGGCACTTAAGAAACTTGAATCTTAATTTTACTCTTAGGAAGATTTTGGCTGCAAGAAACATAAAAACCAATGCTGGGTGGTTTAAATGATAAGAACACTTAACACCTCATGGATGAATACGAAAATAAGGTGGTTCAGGATTAGCTGAATTAGTAGTTCAATAATGGCTTCAAAGACTCAGGATCTTCCCATGTTTCTCTTTTGCCATTCTTTTAAATCTATTTTATTGAGGAATAATTTATATAAAATTCGATTTTAAGCGTATAGAGGAATTTTGACAAATGTATAATAATACATCTACTACCACAATAAAGAAATTTAACATTTGCAACGTTTCAGCTCTTTGCAGTCAAGCCTAGCTCTTCAATTTTGAATAAATGATTACATTGTATATACTCCATTGTGTCTTCTTTCTTTCACATAGAATCATGCTTTTGAGATTCATCCAGCTTGTTGACTGTATTCGTACTTTGCTCCTTTTTATTGCTGAATGATAATCCATTATATAGTAGATAGTTTGTTTGTTCATTTACCAGTTGATGGAAATTTATCTCCAGTTTTTGGCTATTACATATAAAACTGCTCTAAAGATTCCCCTACAAGTCTTTGTGTGGACACAGGTTTCAATTTATCTTGGGTAAATATGCAAATGCTGGGTTGTATGTTAATTACATGTTTGACATTATAAGAACCTGCCAATCTGTTTTCCAAAGTGGCTGTACCATCAACAGCAGTATAAGAGAGTTCCAAGTTGTTCCAAATCCTTATTAACACTTGGTAACTTAATAAAGGTTTTCATTTTGATGTAAATTGTCAATTTCTTCTTTTTAGGTTTCCAGCTTAAAAATTTTTTGTTCCTTACAAGTACACACATTCAAAGATTTTAGATTTTCTGCCAGGTTTTCTCTAAAAAGTTTTAGATTTAGATCTTGTATTTACATTTAGCTGTATGATCAATTTCAAGTTAATTTTTACATGAGGTATGAATTAGGGTTGAGGTTTTTTGCTTTCTTCTTCTTCTTTTTTTTTTTTTTTTTTTTTTTTTTTTTTTTTTTTTTTTTTTTTTTTTTTTTTTTTTTTTTGAGACAGAATCTCTCTCTGTTGCCCAGGTTGGAGTGCAGTGGTACAACCTCGGCTCACTGCAATCTCAGCTCAATGCAATCTCCACCTCCTGGGTTCAAGTGATTCTCCTGTCTCAGCCTCCCTAGTAGCTGGGACTACAGGTGTTTGCCACCACTCATGGCTAATTTCTTTTTTGTATTTTTAGTAGAGACAGGTTTCACTGTGTTAGCCAGGATGGTCTTGATCTCCTGACCTCGTGATCTGCCTGCCTCGGCCTCCCAAAGTGCTGGGATTACAGACATGAGCCACTGCGCCTAGCCTCTTTCTTTTGTGTACATATGGATGTCTAGCTGTTCTAACATCATTTGTTGAGTATCCTACCATTCCTGGGGCTTTAGGTTTATACTTTCTCTGACCTTCATGGTCACAAAATGACTGCAGCCATTTTAAGCATCACATCACATACTATATCTTTCAAGAATGTGTCCAGGAAACTTTTTTTCACCTCTTATTACCTAGATTCAACACGTTTATTTTGTACTGTCTAAACCAATCATTGAAATTGGAATGGAGCCACTATGATTCATTTATTCATTCAACAAGGAAATGGTTGTCTATATCTCTTCTAGGCATTGGGGATACAGTAGTAACGAAAACAGGCAAAAATCTTGCCTGACCTCATGAAACATACAATTTACTGAAAAAACTGTCTTTTGTCAAAATAAATAATAAATTGTATAATATATTGCTGTATAGCAGTAAGTACTAGGGGAAAATACAGGGAAAGAAGCTATGAAATATTGTGGGTGGGTTGAAATTTCGGATAGGATTGGTTCAGGAAAGGTCTCATCGAATTAACTTTTAAATAAAGACCTAAAGAAAGTGATGGAGTAGGCCATACAAACACGAGGTTGAAGAGTGGTCCAGGTGGCAGGAAATGTGCAAAGTTCTTGAGATCAGCAGGCCACTGTAGTTGAAGAGAGTAATAGGAGATTGGGGAGTCGGGTGCATAATAGGTAGATCACTGTTGTTTTCTACCAGTGGCAAGTTTGGCAAAATTTGTTAATGTTAGGGGACATTTTGGTTGTCATAACTTGTGTGGGAGGGAGTGCTCGGGAGACTAGGGATACTGCTAAATATCCTACAATGCACAGGATATTTAGCAGTATCCTTTCAATCCTCCTCCTCCTCCAACCCCAACAAAGAATTATCCAGGCTGTCAATAGTGCCCAGGTGGAGAAATGCTGTTTAAGGTCATAGTGAAGATTGGCTAGTAGTGAGTAAATTGGAATGACACTGAATTGTTTTAAGCTCAGGAATTATTTAAGTTTTAAGGACCATATGGCTATTTGTTTTGAAAAGACTAAAGGGGCAAGAAGGTATAAAACATGTAGGAGGGTATTACAATTACCTAGAGAAAAAATATGGTTTGAGCCAGAATGCCGGTAAGGGTGCTAAGTGATAGATGCTGAGTGTATTTTGAAGGTTGAGCAAACAGGATTTACTAACACACGGGATACATATATACCTACAGGGAGGGAGAGGAACCACCTATAAGTAATCTGCTGTGGCTGGTACTGAAGTTGTGTCCTCCCAAAAGGGACCTGGGGAAGTGGTGGAAAGCTCAACAAATTTGGAAAGGAGGAAAGAGTACCTAATATGGATATTAGGATCGGTAACCAATTGCATCTGTTACATATATATCTTAGGGAAATAAGAATGAACACTGTTGGGCCAGTAAATGCCTCGCAGGGCACAATTATTCTATAGACTAAGTTTCTTTTAAAAACACTTTTTTTTGTTTGTTTTTAGAAATGTCTTCTCATGCCATCTTTCATTTTGGTGATAGTTTGAAAGATGTAGAAGGTCCCAATTCCTTAGTCTATCAAAGTCATTAAGGGGCTTCAATTTTCCTTTCAGTATTTTCATCCCAACCAATTATCGGTGGTTCCTATGTAGAATGCTGACGTATTGTTTAATAACCTTTTTCTAAGCATTTGTTTGGTCTAGTCTAAAACATAAGCTTACCATGAGTCTTCCCGCCCCACCCTCCCAACACTCCAAGATGGAGTTTCACGTTTGTTGCCCAGGCTGGAGTGCAATGGCACAATCTCAGCTCACTGCAACCTCCGCCTCCCGGGTTCAAGTGCTTCTCCTGCCTCAACCTCCCAAGTAGCTGGGATTACAGGCGTCCACCACCACGCCTGTCTATTTTTGTGTATTTTTGGTAGAGACGAGGTTTCGCCCCATTGGCCAGGCTGGTCTCGAACTCCTGACCTCAGATGATTCACCCACCTCGGCCTCCCAAAGTGCTGGGGATTACAGGCGTGTGCCACCGCCCCTGGCCATTATGAATCTTTATATATTAGAAAAGTGCTTAATAAAGTCCTCACCTTATTGTCATAATTTTATAGACCTTATAATCTAATAACTAGGATTATTTCCATTTCAAAGACACAAAACCTGAAGTTTGCAATTACGTTGTTAAAATTATCCGACGATTAATGACAGAAATAGGTCCTGAACCAATATGCCTTTGAGAATTTAAAGGCGGGGAGTTACAGGCCCCCGTAACTGGAATCTTCGCTAGTACCACTAGTTGTTCGGCGAGAGCTCGGTAAGGCCTGGCCATTCGGAAGCTCGTGGTACTCAGGTCATGATACGGGAGACCTAACACTCCTCCTGCACAAATCCATGTCCTGCTTATTTCGTCCCAAACTCGTGTGGCGGCGGCTATTCGTCCAGGCGCTGGCGGGCCAGGGTGGAGGTAATAACACAGCTCGCGTTCCCTTTGTAGCCGCGCCCTCTCCTTCCTCTGGGCGTCTCCAGGGCGTGGACAGGCCGCTGGAAGGAACCGGCTGCGGCCTGCGCGAGGTTCCGAGGGCCGCTGCACCACGAGGCCGACACAGCTGGAGAGAAGTTAGAAAGGGCCTACCGCAGGCCTGCTGGAGTGCTGGGCCCGCCTCCCCGCGGGATTGCAGGCCCGGGGCCCCGCCCAGTGCTGAGCGGCAGGCGGGAGGCGGGAGGCGGCAGGCGGCGCGCGCTACCCGGCAGCGGGGGACACTGAGGCCCGGTCAGTTTCTCGGTCAGGGGTCCGAGGGTGAGAGGCTGCACCCCCGCACTTCCGCAGCCCAGCTCTCCGCTCGTAGTGCCCTAGCCGCTGCCCCGCCCGGGGAAGGGCTGCGGTCGGAGTGAGACGCCAGGGCTCCGGGCCGTGTCCCGGGCCGCGTCCCAGCCCCCGGCCCTCAGCCCCGGCTCAGGCAGGGTCGCTGCTTCCGCGTTTCGTTCCTGGCTTTTTCCCCGCTTGGAGTGAGAACCAGGAGTCTCCTTCATCTCCGGTTTGCCAAAAGCGGGGTCCGAGGTGTTAGCGGAAAAGAGGGTGGAGTTTGTCTTTTTGCCGGTGCAGAGAGAACTTGGGGCGGGAAGTTAGTTCGCTGCGCGGTAGTGGAGGCCCGGGGATGGCCGGGGGTCCCTGGTGGGCCAAGCACGGACGGACCGGGCAGCTGAGCGGCGCTGCTCTCGTTGATTGACGCAGGGTCAGGGGCCGCGGCGGGGTTGGAGGTCAGCCCTGGCTTATGTTAACCTCTGGGTACCAGTTTGCCCGGAAGCTCATGTTGAGGACTTCATCTTAGCCCCGGAAGGCACCCAGAAGCTGAAGGGACACCGTGACAGGGACTGGCCCTGAGAGGAGGCTGTCGCTTCCCGGAGCAGATGAACTCGGGACCCGCCCCCAGGATGTGACTTTCATAGGGTCTCCTTTCTCGCCTCAAGTCCTGATGCTGCTGTCTTGCCCCAAAGTGTGTTTATCCTCTTGATAATTATTTAGAATTTATGCCTTAATCAGTAGTTTACACTTCGAAGACTTTAAGTTTTAAATCAGCAGATCTGTACTAGGCACCAGCATCTATAATGTACTGGTGAAGGGAAACCTCCACAAAAACTTCCTATTTTAGAATACAATCAATGCTCTAGGCACGGTTCACCATCCAAATTCCTAGCTTCCCTTGTGTGCTTATCAGGAGGACAGGTGAATAATGTTAAAGATAGAAGCAGCGACTCTACCCAGGACGACGCTGCTAAGTAGAAAAGCAGGGCATTGGATTAAGTGAAGGAGGAAGAACCTGTTAAAGGAAAAACAGACACTTTCTCTTACGGAAGATAAGGTTACATAAAGAAAACTTTACATTTATGTATATATGTTTATAGTTAACTTTCATATCAAAAGCCCTTAATAGTTTTTAAAAATTCTTCAGAAATACTTAGAGGATCATGGTTACCTTTTCAGGAATGTATGCTAGCGCATATATTTATGTATGTGTGTATATATATATATATATATATATACTTCCCCTAAGAAATTTTCTCTTTTGACTCAAAATCTCCCATTGAAAAATTTGATAACCTGTGTACAATTAGTTGATTAAAGTTGCATGGCTATACTATGGAGATTATGCTTTTGTTGGTGGTGGCACAGCAGTAATCTGCAAGGCAGTAATCTCTGGGTACCTTCCTAGGGCTAAGATGAAGTCCTCAACGCGAGTTTTATGGCAAATCTCATCACATTTCACTGTGATGAACTGAGAAGGAGAGAGTAAGAGGACAAAATGCTGAGAATATTTTGGCAGCCTGGGAACTACCCCATGGCCTAGTATTCTGCTAAATTATATATCCATAAAAATCCCTGGCTCATGTAATAAACGTTTACTGAGTACCTCCATGGTGTCATATGCTTTGCTTGGTGGTGGTGATGTCCATTGCCATTGTCTGTTTTCCCAATCCGCTTCTTTGTTCTTTTCTAGTGACTGAAGACCCTCTCATTTTTAACGCTTCACATTCTCAATGAAAGCAATAATTCCATGTATATGAAATATATTTTCTTTTTTCATTGGAAATTGTTAATTTCTTGTTTCTTAAGATTTATCCTGCACTGTTAATATGTGCTTATGTGCTATAGACCCCCTAAATGAATTTTGGAAATATATTAAATGACATTTGATTGATTCTGTTTTTTTTTTTTTTTTTTTTTTTTTTTTTTTTTTT
>NW_016107490.1:869850-918549 GCF_001604975.1 Cebus imitator
TTAAATATCAGTACCTCTTAGAGCTCAATATTGTAATGTATGTGAATTTCTAATTTGATTGTAATGTGTGGACTTTTCCAAACTGAATTAACTTTAGAATCCTAGCTTCTGGGAACCTGGGAAAGTTCCCCATTGAAGACATTTTGGGAAATGTATTTTAATTCTAAAGAGTTTTGTTTGTTTTTATTTTTACCCATTTATCTCACCCCTTCTGCCAACAGAAGTGATGCCACCAAGAAGAAATGAGAAATACAGACTTCCTATTCCACTTCCAGAAGGCAAGGTTCTGGACGATATGGAAGGCAATCAGTGGGTACTGGGCCAGAAGATTGGCTCTGGAGGATTTGGATTGATATATTTAGGTAAAGTAGAACCTTAAATTACCAATTATTCTTATATCTGTGACTGTAATTACTTAGTGATATTTTAAAAATAGAAATGTGGAATTCATATGTGTACTTTATTAAAATTTATGATTTTACTTAAGTAATAATGTAGTACAGTGTCTAGGCTCAAGCCATGATTGTCCCACTCCTTGTCCATGTTTTTCTAAATAACTCTTAGAAGTCTTTTAAGAGCATAATTATACAATCTGCCAAACAAAATGCTAATGTTCTTTTTTCTGAGAGCTTGTGAGAAATCACAACTGTACACATAAAAACACTTTCTGTTTGTGAATCTTAATCATTAATATTTAGGCAACACAAGGGTCTAGTCATTTCTTCACTGGGCTCTGCTGGAGAATTCATAGATAAAACTTAAGGCATCTATTCTGTGGAATGAATTAACTTTTTTCTTGTGCATCTAGAGGGGTCCTAGGGATGTGCCATTCTTGGGATAATTGAGAAAATAAACACTCAATTATTTTCTGTGTTCTGTGGTATAGGTAAGGAACCATGGGTCAGGTAGGCTTTTACATTGCGTTTAAGCATTTAAAAATTACACTGAACTTTAGTGGATCATTGAAGGCTGTCTTAAATCTGTTTGAAATGAGGAAGGGATATCCATTAAAAGATTGATGAATAAAATAAGGAAAATATTAGCGATTTTTAAAAATATACCCTCAAGGATAAATTCTCCTAAATGTACTGACCGAGATCACATCTATTTCTATAGGAGTTTAAGGAGTTGATAAAATACTTCCTTGGAGGGAATCTTGGTTCTCATCAAATATTTCCAGACAAACATACTTAATGGATCCTGAAAGATAAAGATCCTCTTCTGATAAAATTAAGATTGTAGTTTTGAATGAATGAATGAAATTTGGTCAATTAGTAGCCGGTTATTAGTTACTTCACTGTCTAATCTACTTGGAAAGACAAGATCAGCACAAAAAATTGCATGGGCCAAGTAAAGGACAGTTACCTCATTTAGAGGGTTTGAGCTTGTTTGAAAAAAATGCTATGGTTATTAAGTGCTAGATTGAGTGACATAGGCAACACCGTTCAATAGAAATGTAATACAAGTTGCTTAAAAATTTTCTAGGAGCCACGTTAAAACTCATTAAAAGAAAAAGGTGAAATTATTTTAATAATGTAATTTAATCCAGTATATCAAAAATATTTCAATATGTTTTCAACATAAACGAAGTATTTTACTTATTTTAATGAAAGTTTTCAAAATCCAAGGTATATCTAGTCTCAAGAGCCCAGTTACCATATGTGGCTCCTGTGCTCAGTAACCACATGTGACTGCTGTATAGAATAGTGCGAGTAAAGTCTATGTGAGAATAAGTGTTGTGAGACTAAGTGTTCTTTGAAACTTGAACTTAGTGAATTCTCTTTTACAGCAAAGAGTTAAGATCTCTAGTATATTGTCTTGACTCAAGGTCAGAGATATGGTGTTGAATAAATTATTTCCGATGTGGCTGAGCTATAGTCTTGGATTCCAGGGCTTATAACTTTTTGTTTTCTAATGTTTGTGTTATTTGAGTAATTTCAAAGAACTAGAGAAAAGCATTGATTGTGATGATCTTATCCCTTTTCTCTTTTTGAAATGTAAATATATAGTTTTAAATTCAAGTGAATGTTTAAGATTAAATAGTCTATGTCTGTATCTATGTATCTATCTATGTGTACACATAGTCACTACTCCTTACTGTTATGATAAGGGAATATATTTGCATAGGCATGTGACTTGTTCCTAAACGCAGAAAAAACTGCTTCTTTCAGTCTAAGTACAGTGTCACATATTTTTACTTTCTTTTTTCTTGAGATGGAATCTTGCTCTATTGCCCAGGCCAGAGTGCAGTGGCTCAATCTCAGCTCACTGCAACCTCCAACTCCCAGGTTCAAGCAATTCTCATGCCTCAGCCTCCAGGGTAGTTGGGACTACAGGCGCGTGCCACCACGCCTGGCTAATTTTTGTATTTTTAGTAGAAATGAGGTTTTGCCATATTGGCCAGGCTTGTCTCAAACTCCTGACCTCAGGCGATCTGCTCGCCTCAGCCTCCCAAAGTGCTGGGATTACAGACATGAGCCACCGCGCCCAGCCTCCTTTTTTTTTTTTTTAATTACCAAAATAATACTCTTTGTCTTACAATATATTTCAGGGTTCAGTATGTAATGGAACATTCTCCATTAGCTGAACTTTAGAACCTAGACCTTAGGAGGATTAGCAAGTGCACAGCACTGGGGAAAGACTTTAAAGAAATATTTAGCTATTTTCAGAAAAAAGACTCCAGTACTTCAGAATTTATAATAAAGATGTATGTTCCAAATGTTGTAACTGTTCTATTAAAAGTGATGCTAATGAATCGGAATCCGTTTAACTTCACTAAACTTAGTTTTTACTATTTTCAAAGCTATATAAACAAATCAGTATGAAATTACATCACATTTTTACATTTTATCATGGTTCTCATCACTTCCCCTATATAAATGAAGAGAAGAAGCAGTACAATTCAAATTTTCCTGAATACCTTTGTGTTCAGCAACATCGATTTCAGGTATTCTTCCCAGATATCCTGTTCGAGCAGACACTTGATCAGCATTTGCTGCCTAAGGCTGAGAAAAAGCTAGCCGCTCTGTCTAGCTCATTGTGCATGTAAACTGTCCTCTAGCTTTGAGATCAATAGCCAGGGCCTTTCGGTAATCAGCAGCTTACAGTTAAGGGGAAGGGGCAGAGAAGTTTGCTGTTTACTCTTGACTTGGAGAAATAATGTGCCTGTAGCATTAATAAAATATAAGAGTGAAAAGAAAGTCTGAATACAAGAACAAAGTCAAAGTTCTTTCTTTGTATATGAAAAGAGAAGGGGAGGAAAGAGGAAGAAGCGAAACTGGTTTAGGGGATGGGAAAAATTGCAGTCATTTTAGTATTAAATAAGTGAAAAAGTTTTTTAAACTTCAGGAAGGAGAGACAAGTGAGGGTTAGAATTTAACTTTAATGCTAGGTGTAACATAGAACCAAGTAAATTAAGGGAGAGTTGCATAAATAATAGCAGGGGTTTTGGCATTAGGCATATCTGACCTGAATCCTGCCCTGATTAAGCCACTTATTCACGTAGTTACTTAATCCTTTGGATTGTTTCTATTCTGCATTATTGTGGTAATAGTAATTATAAGGAAAATTAAATGAGATTTTTTTTTAAGGAGCTTGGTAAGCATTTAATAAATGTAATTTACTTACCTAGACTTTCCTATTCTTAATATTGGTGCCATAGTGGGGCCAGGCACAGTGATTCATGCCTATAATCCTAGCACTTTGGCAGGCCCAGGAAGGTGGATTTCCTGAGCACAAGAATTCGAGACCAGCCTGGGCAACATGGTGAAACCCCATTTCTACTATAATACAAAAAAATTAGCTGGTTGTCAAAGCGTGTGCCTGTAGTCCTAGCTACTTGGGATGCTTAAGCATGAGAATTGCTAGAACCTGGGATGCAGAGGTTTAGTGAGCCATGATCATGCCCCTGCACTCCAGCCTGTGTGACAGAGTGAGACTCTGTCTCAAAAAAAATATGCTGTCATAGTGGATTAAGATGGTGACAAAATCCGCTCCATTGGAAGGGTGGATTTTCTATTTATTTTACTATGGATTTTGGTGGATTTAACTACTAATGTGGTAAAACTGAGAACATGGAAAAAATGTCAGCAGAAGACTTTATGACATTTTACTTACTGATAAAAGCTTCCCCTAAAATTTACTGTAGTAGCAGAAAGTTTTCATGTAAGCTGTATGTTATCTGCCTCAGATATGAAAGCTATTGGTTTTAGAAATTATTCAGAATTGAGAAGAACAGAATTACGGGATAAACTTTAGGCACATTCTTTTGAAGGCTGATTGTATAAGTAAAAATAGATATGATTTATCTGTAGAAGTTTTAGTTTTTGAAAGTGGCCATGGTGCTGACCATTTAAGCATCTTTGGAGCGTCAAGCACAGAATAGATGTTCCACAGTTTCTTGCCTGAGAAATTGAGACTGAGATTGGAGTACTTAAGCCACAAGCTGGTTTGCTTTGTTCTCTTTCGTAATTACAGATATCACTCTTAACTTTACCCCTAGAGATTAGTATTTTTAGTCGCCAGGAAAGTTGAGACAAGGTAACTATCTTGACATCTAAAAGAATGTGCATATGCTTTATTGACAGGACATCAGTAGCAGTATCTTTTATGAAGAATAACACATTATTATAACTAAAATTAACTGTGGTAAAGCCTGAAAATCAGATCATTTATCCATGGACAGATGTTTAAATTTTATCCAAGCGACTTCCAGACATTTTTGGATCATGCTGTCAGATAAGCCTAATTTCGTACTTTAGAAACATAGAAGGAATCTATTGTTGGGGGATAGGTTTTTAGAAATTATCAAAGTTTAACTCATTTATTTTACTGATAAGGAAACATTTATATTTAAAACAAGTATAAACCACATTCACAGTTTTTTTTTTTACTTCTTCATAAAATAAACCATATTTTACTTTATAAATAGTGAGCTATAATAGATTGATTTTAAGGTATGCAGAATAAAGTTCAGAAGAGCCCAATGATAATGCTAGCAAGAAGGTAATGTATTGGAACACATATTGTTTGATTACATATTACATTCTTACATGTTATTTTAGTAGTGTTTTATAGAGAGAGCTTTGAGATAAATAGTCTTATTTGACACAGTGCAACATTATGTTGCCACTGCAATTGTTGTTAGGCAGTTTTGGAAATGATACTGAGGGAGTAAAGAGAAGAATGTAATAAATGTGAAAATGAGGATAGTTTATACTAGAAACTATAGTATTTATGATAAATTAGTTCCCAGAAGGTGTAGATAATAGGTAATATAAACTCAAAACTAGGAGGGGATCATTGGGAATTTTATAAATTTAGTATACTTGTTGGACTTGCAGACAATAAATAAAAGTCCCTGCAAGATGTACTTTAATTTTGTATGTATATTTAAATGTTGAGTTTTTAAAGAGCACTGCACAATTACCTATCAGTTAAGAAATCTAGGTGTTTAAGAAAGTTTGGGTTCCTTCCGTAAAAAGGGAGGCTTATAAGACTTGGCCTTTGCTTGGCTTTTTCATTTTTTTAAATCAATTTTTAAGCATATTTTATGTTTTACTTCTTCATTTTCAGCATTTTACTGTCAAATTCTTTTGCCTTAAGGAAAATTTTATAAACTACACTGTTCTTCAGTGCATTTATATGTCTCTTCCACTGCACCTGTTACTATCTTGTAACTGTTTACAGTGGTCAAGGTTTTTTTTAATTTGAAACCTATTGCTTTGGGGAAATTTCTTCTTCCTGAAATGAGCTCACCTCTATTGCCACACAATAAAAGAATTCTCAGCTTTTGAGAGCTTCTGGCTTCCTTATGAAATATGGATAGACTTCTGCTTCTGAAGTGTTTCAGTTTTTTTTCTTTAGATAAGGAAGAAGAGGAATAAATAGTATGAGGTGTGTTTCTTCTTTTAAGACAGGAATATCTATATAAGATAAATGAGAAGAAAATTAAGAAACTTTAAAGCTGTAAATGAGAGAGCTCATTAGAAATTAGCATCTTGGATGATGAAAATTTGTTCATCATCTATGCTTAAAGGATTTTATACTGCTTAGATACTTGATTTTGTAATTAGTATTTCTTTAGAATGTTTGTCCCTAAGAGCTCCATTACATGGACTGAGTTATTACTGAACACCCTATTGTATTCTCCTGAAAAAATATTTTAGGAGAAAAGATAGGGAACTCGGCAATCATTTCAAGATAATTGTTGAGGACTTCCCTTCTTTCTTTTAAAAGCATGGCCTTTTGTTAGCCAGGTGGATTTATCTTTTCTTTAACATCTTCAATCAAGTAATACTTGAGGGAAATATTCTGTAGAAAGCCATGCATTGAAGGCCAGAAACATCTACAGATGCAATGTGATCCCAAGCAATGAAGCATGTGGCCCTTCATTGGCATTATATGATAACAGGAGGATCTTCTGGCAGAAGAACTGACTTTTGCTGCGTTCTGCATGCTGCCCCTCCAAACCCATCTTTGATTGGCACCTATGCCCTATTGAAACTGGCATCACACCTTCTGAATGGGCACAGTGCCAGGCTAGCAGATGGGTATGGGCAAAAGCATGCCAGAAACCCAGTATGTGAATCAAGTTTAAGTATCAGGGGCCCAAATTCCCATCCAGGGATATAAAAACTACAGTCTGTTGAGAGCTTTTTGTGCTTAAGGTTAAAGGACATGCCATTTCTACTCCAGCGTAGAAGTTGATTAATTTTGAAAGTCAAACAGGAGCTCCTGTGGTTGTGTCAGGCAAAATCCTATCTTTGGTGAATGTGAATTACTACTTCATGTAGGGAAGAGAAAGTATTGTAATGAAGTTTCCAATGAGAGTTACTCTCCTGCAAGTGCCTTCAGCACTTAAGCAGCTTGCATTCAGTGGAGATGAATATTTCTATTCTCCAGCAGAGCCAGGTGCAATCAAAGCCAGATCTTCAACCTGCTGCAGTAAAGAACCCTAAATTTAGAAAGGGCAGGCAAAGTTTAGAAGAACTCCTTGGTGGAATGCAGCTCTTTTCACTATGAGCTGATGAAGCTTCAGCTTCACAAAATTGTATGAAGGACGTGAAGGGAAAACTCCAAATAACAGACCTTCAGAAAATTTCACCCTGAAACAAAGATTTTTAACAAACCAAAGGAAAAAGTTTAGCTCTTTCTCCTCAATGCAGAAAATCTTCTGAGTTTTCTATCAATAAAAACTTAGTTAACCAAAATGTTAGAACCAACTTAATGCATAAGTAACACAACTTTCTATTTTTACATTTATTTCATTGCATGTCTATCATGTATATAAACTTTGCTTCTTGAATAATGGATTTTGCATAAAATTGAGTTCTAAACATCATATTTCCTTCTGATTGTCTCACACCCACTATAGAACTCCCCTCCCCCACCCCCTGAAAGAGGGCACTCTTCCTTCTGATCACTTTAATCGTATTTTCTAAATGCTCTAAAATTTACAGGAATGCCTGTAAGACCAGCTGTGGCCAAGAGAAGCTTTTCCTAATCGCCTTATAGCCGTTGCTTTTGCTTTTTCACTGTGTAAACTTTATCTATGGAACAGATTCCATGAGACCGTTGTGAATACTTCAACGTATTCAAAACATATAACTGCCACAAATTAAACTACTAAAACTAAAGCTGGTGCATTGTAACTGCCAAGTAAAACTGGCACGTCCCTCTGTCAGACTGCAGGAGAGTGTGCCATACAGTCCTCGGAAAACACAATTCATCCAGAAGCACTCTTGTCACTTGCTCTGATATTAAACCAGAGAAAGTGACATTAATTAAAGAAGTGACATGAGCCAACAAAGGCAATGAGTTCTCAGCTTTGGCTTATGTGCAGACCTTAATCCAACCTGTTCTGCTTAGGTACTGTGGCTATTTCTGAAGAGTAAGTAACTAGTGTGGCTACTTTCACCCCACCTCCTCTCATCTCCCATTCTGGAACACATTTTTAAGGAACTAACATTTTATATCCAGGGTTGGACTGGTTAATTGGTACACTGATAGTCATTGCAGGGCTTCCCAGAATAGTAGTGTGGTGTCATGTGATGCTTTTATTGTACTTGGTAACAGTGTGAGATGTACAACTAGAGGTAGAGGAGAGTTGGTTTAACAAAAAGGCAAGCAACAGCTAAACAGAGTACCTAGACTTGGTAGACTGGAAGTGAGGAGGGCCTGCCGCTCGGGCTGGTTGTGGAAACAATGGCGGTTGGTAGGCTTTATGAAAACTCCGACATGCTAAAGAGGCACACTGGGGAGTGTTCATAACTTCTCTCTCTCTTTCTTTATTCCCATGGTATGCTTTCATACAGTGCTCACCTCATTATTTCAGACGGTCACTATTTCATATCATCTCTTTCTAACCTGTTTTCCCCTATCTTCTGTGTACACAGGCACTACATTATAAACTCCTTACAGGCAGCCACTCACAGTGCTTAATATGGCCTTGCATGTGATAATTCTTTAAAAATGAGTTGTTAAATTAACTCTCGAACTGTTCTATTATGGAAAATCATTTTCCCAATATATAGGTGGTCTGAGACAAAATTCCAGGCTCTATCCTATATGTGATCTGTGTGTAAGGCATTGTACTTTCAGACTTAGAGGAAATCTTTTGTATCTTTTGGGGAGTTTGCGGGGAGAAAAGTATGTGTTTATATTCTTTGGAAGTATATTTTTAAAATACAAGAAGCTGGGTACTTAATCCATAGATTGTAGAATGTATTGTGAAGAGTCTCCTCTGTTAATGCGTAGCATGGTAAGGGGGCTAAAAAATGGACATTGTGTTAAGACAAATCAATTTTCTCTTTTTAATGAACCAGCTCTTTTGAGTAGTGTTTAATTGAAGTAGACCTAATAGCAAGTATAAACTTTTGCGGGGAAAAGCATGGTGTTTACTATTAATGGATTGACTTACAGGCATGTAACATGCATAAGAAATCAACTTTTCAAAGAATGTAAACACAACATTAACAGACAATAAATTATTGGGATTTATTTTAATCCAAGTCTGTGAAAGGTTTGATTAAGGGTTTTATACATAGTCAGAAGCTTTTGTTGTGGTTTCTGGGCAGGGGTATTTTGAGATCGGGAATTTTCTATCCACATAATTAGTCATGAGGTTTAATGTTCATTTTTTTATATCAGGCAGACAATGTCTTCAAAGAGACAGCAGTGCTGCAAAGGAGCAAGAAAAGAAGGCCAAAGTTGACACACAGAGAGGCAAAACAGTGTAGGAAAAATCAACACGTTTTGCAAAATCAATCATTGAAAATGTGTCAGCATTCAGGAGACTGTCTTTAATTTGCAATCCAAGTGAAATAGAGTATTTAAATATGAGAGGCAGTATTATTGAGCCCAGCATGCCTGCTACCACTTGTTTGACTAGCTCAGAATAGAACACTGAGAGGCAAGGGCTCAAAGTTAAATGAACATTTATACATTTTAAAATCAAATGAAAGATTCAGAGTATATTCATGAATTAATTTTTTTCAAAACCCTAAATTTAATCAGCTGGAATTACTTTAAAAGTGTCATTCTATTTAACTTTTGGGAATGATGAATTTGCCTTTTAATAGGGATGCTGTATTTTATCATGAAGATGAAACAAACTGTCTTTTGTTAATTATTCCCCAGAGACAGTGGCCATTTTTCTCTCTCCAACGCTTAGTATGGAGTAAAGGCAGCTTCCCGCAAATTTATTTTAAGCCAGAGCAATCAGAAGCTTCAGCATGTATGAGAGGCACATAGAGAACATAGCTTCCATTTCAGGTATTCTGAGTGCCACCTAATGAACTTCTTAGAGGTAATGTTACCAAAGTCTCTCTGATGAGGCCATGAACGTAGAACACAGAAAAGTAAAAAAGAATGAAAGAAGAGTCTGGTAGAGTAGCAGATGCGTTAAACGTGTCTATAGTATCTGATAAATGCTGGGACTAGTTTTTGAATTCTTTTTTTAGGAAATTATCATCTTTATTATCAACTACTAAAATCTTTCACTTAGTGTGTGCCAAGCTCTGGGCTTAGTTCATTGCATGAATTATTTCATTGAATCCTCTCAGTAGCTTACTAAGGAAGACATTGGGGCCTAAAGAGGATATGTAAATTGCCTCCTGGCCACAATTTTAAAAATTGTCTCTTCTGCATTTTTACTCGGGTCTCTGCCCTACTGATGTCCCTTGTCAAAGAACACTTTGAATTTGTTGCTAGCCAGATAAAATAGTAGCAAATGTCATGCTTATGACAAGCTCGTTTCTAAAGTAACAGCAAAATATGTAATTGATAGTATTGGCAGCTAATTTAAGAAATCTGTTAGTGATGATGCTAATAATGGTGTCATTTTCATTCAGATTGACAACTGAAGGCATAGAGCATCAGTGATATGTTTTTGATATTATTAAGATCTCAAAATCTGTGAAAGAACATCTGATATTTATAGTAAACCTAATGTTAGGCACTGGAAAAATTACATTAAAAATGTATCATATCTCAAACAATATTTTTATGTAAAAAAGTGCGAATAGTCATCCAATAGTTCATGCAATCTGATGAGAAAGATTTGTTGGATTTTCATGCCTTTGGAAAACTGAATACATTTGTCTAGTTTTATATATTTTATACATTTGTTTTGAGTCAAAGAAGCAACAGAAATATCTAAAGAGATCTGTTTAAATCCCTATGATATGATTTTAATAAGCACCATATAAAAATAGATACTTTTGTATCTATTGAATGATTCTTCACCATATTTTTTTCTATTGGATAATAATTTAAAGATACACTGCTTAGAAAACTAGGTCTTTTGAAGAGTAAAACGCAAAATACTTAAATAGAATTGTGTTAAAGAACATATCCCTTTACAGAATTTGTTTCAGATATCAATATATTTTATTTATAATAAAAGTGTAGATTTTGGAAAATTATTTTTAAATTACTAAATAAAATTATTCAGTTATTTCAAGATATTATACAATAGTCATGATTCATTACATACAGGTGATTTCCTGAAGAAGTTAGGACATTTCATGTAGCGGTAAACCTTTGGGTGTTTATAATAGAGAAGAGATATTTTTTAGCTATTGCCATGCAAGGTTTTATACTAGAATACTTTTTTTATTTGGTGTGTGTATATATTTAGCAAGGAAAAGAATGAACAAAATGCCAGTTATTACATTAAATACATGTTCTTAAAGGGATATGGGGTTATTAATTTCAAATTCTGGAGAATATAAAGAAAAGCTATTCATTATGCTTGATCTTGTTTCTATTAAAAAATCATGTGTTACAGTTCTATCTTACATCTCCAGTATCAAATGTGAGTATTATAAATGAGAATGGAGTATTAGTTATGTAAACCTTTTATCTTACACAGTATTAGGAGGGTAGAAGAAGAAAAAGTAGTAAAACTGACCAAAAAAAGAAAAAAAATTCTCACACTAAACACTTCAAGTGAGACGAAAACAAAACAAACCTGTATAGCTAGTAGGTAAATGTTGCTGCGTGATGAAAAGGGGAAGAAAAATATTGTGTAGTCTTCCAGAGTCATCAGAATGCCTACTCTAGCAGAAAGCTTTTGAGCAAGATAAATCTTCTGAAATTAACTAGTTTAATATAAATTGAATGCAATAAAGAATTGCTGTAAAAAATAAGAAGTGTTTATTGGGGGGGAGCACTTTTAAGTTCCTTCTGACTATGAAAACCTGTGAACTCCTGAAAAATGGAGTTAAATTTATAAACGAACTGTTGTCATTGAGACATGAGTAGAGGCCTTAAGGAAAGAATTGATGCAGCTGGTAAAGAAGCAAACCTCAGCCACAGAAAACTGAACCATCAAGAAGAAAAAATAATGGTTCTATTATCTCTTTATGTAATGTATCTTTGGATATTAAGAATATCAGAAAAATGTAAAGACATGCAAAATAAAGAGTATAATTAAAAATATAAGAAAGATTTTCCTTATTTGCAGCCTAATTTCAGCATAAATAGCAGAACGTGTTTCAAAAAAAGCAGAAGCAGGACTAAGGATTCTTACATAATAGGTTTTTAAACCTAAATTACAGAATTTATAATATTATTTGGGGAAGGGAGGTCAAGAACTACTTTAGCCGTCAATTCGTACACTTGGAAAACAGGATTCATGATGGCTAAGAAAAATAATGGCTCTCATTCTATTGTATGGTCAAATTGAATGTCTCTTAGGAGATAGAAGGAAACATTTGAAGTCTTAGTTAACCTGAAATCATATTTTAATAGATTATCACTAAGATAAAATAGGCTTGAAAGTAGTGTGATTGAAAGTGACTTACAAGAGATAAATGAGTTAAAATATTAAGAAAAGATTTGATGATAGAAAGCAGAAGTAATTTAGTAAAACAGGAGACTTTTTTTTTTTAAGAACTATAAGTTATGAATATAGACTTTTGTAACAAAGTTCAAATTTCTAAATTAGATTGAACTGTGGTTCAAAGCTATAGGTTAACAGTTACATATCAGCCCTTTAGGGAAGCTCAAAATGTACTTAGTTAATAATAAAAACAGGTTAGAATTTATAAGTGGTAGTAATTTTTGAGAAATGGATAAATGGGTTGTAAGATATAATTCATTAAAATGAAATAACTATGTAATATATACCACAACCAGGAAGTACTGGCAAAAGAGAGCAAAGAAAAAAAATTATTATATAAATTATTATAATAAAATTGTCAGTTACTACAATAGAAAAAAAGTCTGTCTCAATTAAAGATCATTGACAGAACTCCATAATTAGTTGCCAAAAGAGAAATACTTAAAATGATGAACTATAAAGACACTAAAAGGTTAAGATTTTGTTATACACATGTAAGTAAACAGTAAAGCAGTAGCAGTATCTGTTGTTATTTTATATTCCACAGTAAAAGTCATTAAGAGAGCTAAACAAGGTTATTATATAAGATAAAAGGTTAATAGAACAAAGTGAAAATGTAATGATAGAATTTCATATAATAAGAATGCTGTTCTTTATTTTTTTCCTTGAAGAGAAAGTTGCAGATATCCAATAAAAAATTATGAATATGACTGGAGATATTATAAATACATTCAGAAAATGAAAATCAGTTACCACTAAGTCTTCATTCTGGTCTCTATGGAACCCAGGATTGGGTGAAATGGATAAAGGTTCTAGTCTCCCCTCCCATGTTTCAACCTGAACATTTCTGCTTTACCTCTTCCATATTCAGGCTTACCTTGTCTTATTGCACGTCACTCTTATTATGCTTTGCAGATAACCGAGTTTTTTACACACTGAAAGGTGTGGCAACCCTGCATCAAGCAAATCTGTCAGTGCTATTTCTCCAGCAGCATGTGCTTCCTGCATGTCTCTGTGTCACATTTTGGTCATTTTGACAATATTTCAAACTTTTTGTTATTATATCTGTTATGGTGATCTGTGATCAGTGATCTTTCATGTGACTACCGTAACTGTTTTGAGGAACCATGAACTGCACCTATACAAGACAGTAAATTTAATTGGTAAATGTAGCACATGGCCTGACTGCTCCACTGACCAGCCATGTTCCCATCATTCTCCTTTTCCTCAGACCTCTCTATTCTCTGAGATACAGCAATTCTGAAATTAGACCAATTAATAACTGTAAAGTGGCCTTTAAGAAGTTAAGTGAAAGAGTCATGCATCTCTCACTTTAAATTAAAAGCTAAAAATGATCAAGCTTAGTCAGGAAGGCATGTCGAAAGCTCAGATAGGTTAAAAACTAGGCCTCTTACACCAGTTAGCTGAATTGTGAATGCAAAGGAAAGTTATTGAAAGAAATTAAAAGTACTACTCCAGTGAACACATAAATCATAGGAAATTGAAGCATTGCTGATAAGGAGAAAGTTTGGTCTGGATAGAAGATCAAACCAGCCACAACATTCCCTTAAGTCAAAGCCTAATCCAGAGCAAGCTCCTAACTCTCTTCAATTCTGGGAAAGCTGAGAGGAGCGAGGAAGCTGCAGAGAAACGTTTGAAGCTAGCAAAGGTTGGTTCATGAGGTTTTAAGGAAAGAAGTCATCTCCAAAACATAAAAATGCAAGGTAAAGTGGCAAGTGCTGATGTGGAAGCTGCAGCAAGTTATCTGGAAGTTCTAGCTAAGATCAATGATGAAGGTGGTTACACTAACAGACTTTCAGTGTAAATGAAACAGTCTTCTATTGGAAGAAGATACTGGCTAGAACATTCATTCCTAGAGATAAGTCAGTGCCTGGCTTCAAAGCTTCTAAGGACAGGCTGACTCTCTTCTTATGGGCTAATGGAGATGGTGACTTTAAGTTGAAGTCAATGCATATTTACCATTCAGAAAATCCTAAGGCCCTTAAGAATTATGTTGTGTTTACTGTCTATTCTGTCTATACTCTGTAAATGGAACAACAAAGCCTGGATGACAGCACATCTGTTTGTAGCATGGTTTGCTGGGGTTTATTTGTTTGTTTTTTAGTATATTTATTTTTAATTGTATATATTTAAGGCATATATCATAGTTTGGGTTTTTTGTTGTTGTTGTTGTTTTTAACATATGAGTGAGAACAAATGTCCCTCACCCATTTTGGGAGAAGGTGGCAGATGAAGAGAAGTGAGTTAAAGGATACAAACATACAGAAAGCTGAAGGAAATAAATTCAGTGTTTGAAAGCAGAGTAGGATGAGTGTACTTAACAAAAATGTATTGTATTTGGATAATAGGCACCCTGAATACCCTGACTTGGTCACTATGTGTTTTATGCATGTAGCAAATTTTCTCATGTACCCCATAAATTTGCATGAATAATAAAGAGTTTACTGAGTATTTTAAGCCTGTTGTTGAAACCTGCTCAGAAAAAAAAAAAAATTACTTTCAAAATATTAGTGCTTGTTGACAATGCACTTTAGTTACACAAGAGCTCTGATGGAGATGTACAAGGAGATTATAAAGTTGTTTTCATGTCTGCTAACACAAGTGTCCATTCTGTAGCTCGTAGATCAAAGGAGTGGCTTTAACTTTCAAGTATTACTGTACTATTTAAGAAATAAATTTCATAAGACTTCAGCTGCCATAGATAATGATTCCTCAGATGGATCTGGGCAAAGTGAATTGAAAGTCTTCTGGAAAGGATTCACCAGTCCAGAGATGCCATTGACAACATTCATGATTCATGGAAGGAGGTAACAATAGCAAGGTTAACAAGAGTTTGGAAGAAGTTGGTTCCAACCCTTGCGGGTCACTTTGCGGGGTTCAAGCCTTCAGTGAAGAAGAAACTGTAGATGTGACAGAAATTGCAAAAGTACTGGAATTAGAGGTGAAAACTGAAGATGTGACTGAACTGCTCAATCTCATGATAATATTTAACTGATGACAAGTTGCTTCTTATGGTTGAGTAAGGAGAGTAGTTTCTGGACGTGGCATCCAATCTGGTAAAGATGCCATGAACATTGTTGAAATGACACCAAAGTTTTAAGAGTATTAATCAATTTAGCTAATACAGCAGTGGCATGGTTTGAGAGGATTGACTTCAATTTTGAAAGGTCTGTTGTAGATAAAATGCTAAAAAACAATGTGAGCTACAGAGAAATCTTTTGTGAAGGCGAGAGTCAATTGATGTGCAAAATTCATTGCTACCTTAAGAAATTGCCAGTCACCCCAGTCTTCATCACCCACTACCCTGATCAGTCAGCAGCTATCCACATCAAGACCCTCCATAAGCAAAAAGATTACAACTTGCTAAAAGCTCAGATGATTGTTAAAATTTTTTAGCAATAAAATATTTTTAAATTAAGGCACATATATTACTTTTTAAAAGATACTACTCTTGTACCCTTGATAGGCTATAGTGTAAACATAACTTTTATATGTACAGGAAAACCAAAAAATTCACACTACTTTATTGCAATATTCATTTTATTGCATTGATGTGAAACTGAACTGCAATATCTCCAAAATATCAGGATTCTAAGAAACATTCTATTACTAAAAGAGTTTTTAGTAATGATTTAGATAACTGTGCTGTAATAATAAGTAGTGAAATATGTAATTAATAGGAAATAGTTTTAATTTGGAGAGTTTTTAACAGTGTTACAGATAATACACTTTTTTTTCAAGTATACAAGAATTTATTTTTAAAATATATGTGATTTAGAAAATATAAACGTTTTTAGCATGTCATAGTTTTGGAATCTAATGCTGGAAACAAATACCAGTATCACTTTGCTTGTTCTATTTTTCTTTTTATTACCTACGTTCTATCTCATTTCTACATATTTAGCTTGTTCTCATTTGAAGTCCACCTTCCCCTTAAAGCCTACTGCTTTTCTTTTTGCATTTTCTACCACAGTTTTACATTGTGTATTATAACTGAGCATATTCTATCTTGTATTATGATTATGTTCTTGTATCTTTTTTTCTCATTTATAAAAAAAATAGAAAAAAATCTTTGTACATTTCTGTGAATTTTAACACACCCATCAATATAATTAGGATACAGGACAGATTCATCATCCCTAAAATCTTCCTCATACTATCTCTTTGTGACTATAGCCTCCTTTTCCCCCGATCTCTGACAGCCATTGATCTATTCTGCCTCACTATAGATAAGCCTTTTGGGGAACGTATGGGATTACTATAAATGGAATCATGATACGTGTTTTTTGCAGTTTTTTTTTTCACTTAGCATAATACCTTTGAGATTGACCCACGTTGTATGTGTCAGCAATTATTTTTATTGTCAAGTAGTATTCTGTTGTATGGTTGTATCACAGTTTGTATGTTCTAGCATTGAAGGACATTTGGGTAGTGTGACGCCTTCAACTTTTTCTTCAAAATTATTTTAGCTATTTTAATTCCTTTGCTTTTCCATATCTATAATTAATTTATATTTCCAGCACAACAACAAAAATTCCTGGGATTTTAATTGATATTGAGCTAAATCTGTGGATTAATTTATGGGAAATTGACATTTTTACTATATAGAGTCATCCAAACCATAAATACAGCATGTGTCCCCATTTCTTTAGGTCTTCTCTGATTTCTTGTATCATCTTTCTGTAGTTTTTAGCCTACTAGTCCTATGCCAGTATTCTTGGGCATATATTAACATAGAAGTTTTTCAGAGCTATTGAAAATGTTCTTGGTTTTTAAAATACCATTTTCCATTTGTACATTTGTAATATATGGAAATATGATTGATTTTTGTGTGTCGACATTATGAATTTGGTAAACCCAGTTGTTCTAGGATTGGGTTTTCTTTTGTGGCAGATTCTTTGGGTTTTTCTATGGAGACAGTCACATCATCTGCAGATAGGGTTGACTTTCTTTCCAAATGTGCACGTTTCATTTATGTTCTTACTGCACTGGCTAGTAGTTAGACAGTGATTTATTGAATAGGAATAGCAAGAGTGCTCATTTTTGACTTGTTCTCATTTTTGGGGAGAATATATTCAGCTTCTCACCATTTAGTGTGATGTTAACTGTAGGTTTTTCATACATCTTCTTTATCAAGTTAAGTATACTGAGTTTTGATCATAAAAGGGTGTTGAATTTTATCAGTTGCCTTTTTTACATCAATTGATATGTTCAGATGGTTCTTTAGATTATTAATATGTTAGATGACATTGATTTTTGAATATTGAAACATTCTTGCATTATGTAAGTTAACTTATTCATGGTATATTATTATTATTTTTATATATTTCTGGATTTGATTTGCTTATATTTTGAGACTCTTTCCGTCTTTGTTAAAGAGGACTATCAATGTATACTTTTATTTATTTATTTTTCCCTCTGCCATCTTTGTCTAATTTTATATCAGGATAACACTAGCCTCATAAAATGTGTTCTGAAGTATTTTGTTTTCTGGAAGTGAATGTGTAGAATTAGTTTTCATTTTAAAAATGTTTTGTATAGTTATACAGTGAAGCTAACTGGGCTTAAAAATATTTTTCAAAAAGGCAATTTTTAAAAAAAATCATGATTTCACTTTCTTTATTAGTTATTTAGGACTAATCTGGTTGTTTTAGGTAACTTAGTAGTTCTTGGTTTTTAAGGAATTGCTCCATTTTGTCTTCATTTGTGATGGTTAATATTGTCAACTTGATTGCATTGAAGGATATAAAGTATTATTCCTGGATGTGTCTGTGAGAGTGTTGCCAAAGGAGATTAACATTTGAGTCAGTAGCTTAGGAGAGGCAGACCCACCCACAATCTGAGTGGGCAACATCTAATTAGCTGCCAGTGAGGCTAGAATAAAGCACACAGAAGAAGGTGGAAAGAGCAGACTTACTGAGTGTTCCGGCCTTCATCTTTCTCTCCTGCTGGGTGCTTCCTGCCCTTAAACATTGACTAACAACAGACTCCAGGTTCTTCAGCTTTCAGACTCTTGGACTTACTCGGGCCGTCAGCCACAGACTGAAGGCTGCACTGTCGGCTTCCCTACTTGTGAGGTTTTGGGACTCAGACTGGCCTTGTTGCTCCTCAGCTTGCAGATGGCCTGTTGTGGGACTTCACTTTGTGATCATGTGAATCCTTAATAAACTCCTTAATAAACTCCCCTTATATACATCTATATACATCTATCCTATTACAATAGTTCTGTCCCTCTAGAGAGCCCTAATATAGTTGTCAAATTTATGAGTATAGAGTTGTTCATATTTATTATATTTTTAATGTAATTAGGTTTTATAGTGATATCCTTTTTCAGTCTTGATGTTGATCTTTTAAATGATTTTTTCTTTTTTGTCTTGATACAGATTTATAGATTTTATTGATCATTTCAGAGATATAGCTCTTGATTTCATGTACTCTATTCCGTGTCATTGATTTCTGGTTATTTTCTTTATAAATATTTTTTCCATTAAGTCTTGCTTAGACTGTATCTCACAGATTTTTATATATTGTGCTTGTCTTGTGTATTATATCTCCATTCATAGAAAATCCCATCAGTTCATGTTACACTTTTTGCTTCATCTGTTAAATATATGTTGAAGAACTGAAGAAGAGAAAATCTATTACATTTCCCCAGCTATTTGCCATGTTTTCTCTTTCTTTATTCCTAATCTTTCAAATTTCCTTGTATAACTTTTCTTCTTCCTCAATATCTTTATTTATTTTTTTTTTTGAGACAGAGTATTGCTCTGTCATATTGCCTGGAATGTAGTGGCATGATCTTGGCTCACTGCACCCTGCACCACCCGGGTACAAGCAGTTCTCCTGCCTCAGCCTCCCAAGTACCTGGCACTACAGACTATGCTACCACACCCGTCTAATTTTTGTATTTTTAGTAGAGACAGGTTTTACCATGTTGCCCTGGCTGGTCTTGAACTCCTGACCTCAAGTCATCTGTTCACCTAGGCCTACCAAAGTACTGGGATTACAGGCTCTTTATTTCCAACATCTTTCTTCAGCAGTTCTTAACACAGCAAGTCTGCTGGCCATCAATTTTCTTAGTTTTTCTTCAGTTGAGAATGTCTTCATTTAGCCTTCTTTTCCAAAGGGTGTTTTTGCTGGATGTTGGATTGACAGTTTTTTCCCCTTCTTCATCATTGATGATGATAAATCTGCAGTCATTTGAGTCATTGTTCCCTTGTACATAGTGCATTGTTCACTCTGGCTGCTTTCAAGATTTTTCTTTAAGATTTTAGAATTGACTATAATGTGTCTGGGCATTGATTTCTTTGGGTTAATCTTCTTGGGGGTTCTTTGACATTATTGAGACATTGAATATAGGCTTATGGGTGTATAAAAACTTGCAACATTTCAGTTATTAGTTCATCAAATGTTTTTTCAGTATCGCAAACTTACTCCTCTTGTTCTGGGACTCTGCATGTTCAGTGTTTTGTGACTACCTATAAGTTTCTAAGGTGGTGGTTGATTTTTTCATATTTTATCTCTCTGTTGTTCAGGTTGGATCAATTTCCTTTGATCTATCATTGAGTTCAGTGACTTTTTCTTATGTCATCTACATAATTGTATTGCACCCCCTCAGGAACTAAAAAAAATTTTTTTGTTTACATATCTTAGTTCCAAAAACATTATTTGATTCTTTTTGTATTTTCTGTCTTCGTTGCATTTTTCTGTTTTTCTCTTTGTTTCAAAAGTGTTTTTCTGTACTTGTTGGAGCATTTTTGTAATAGTTGCTTTACAGTCTGTCAGATAGTTTTAACAGCCCTGTCATTTTGTCATTATTATCTATTGATTATCTTTTTTTTTTCCTCTATTGATTGTCTTTTCATATGTGAGGTTTTTTCTGCTTCTATGTATGCCTAGTAACTCTTGATTATATCATGGATATGTTGAATATTATGCTTTAAGAATTTGGGTCTCTTATTTCTAACAGAGAATATTGATATTTTGTTTTAGCAGATAGTCTTCCTGTTTGCATTCAGGCTTCAAGTACTAACTGGTCTTCTGTGTTTGGGGTACAGTGTTGGTTTAGTTTTCAATAGCAAAAGTATTGTTCAGGTCATGTGTCCATTCAGTTACCAGTCTGGGACTTGGGTATTGGTTTATCCTATAGTTTACTTATTGAAGTCTGTATATACTGTTTAATGTCAGCTCCACATATGCACAGCTTGTGAGTGAGTCCAGGAGTTCATAAACGGCTTCTTGTGGTGGTTTACCCAAGCTCTTCTCCCTCCATTATCTCCTTAGTACTTATTCTCTGGGGTCTCCTTTTTAGGTTCTCTGACCAGAAATCTGGGCTTTTATTTACCCTGCCTTGTGTGCATCTGTATCTAGGGAAAATGGCAAGAGGGTGTACAGTACAAAAAAGTTACTGGATACCCTAATCTTTTGGGACCACACTCATTTGATTGGAGAGGAAAGTTTCTTTCCTTGAGAGTTTCAGATCTCTGTGGGTTCCTGCTGTGGCTGCCATTGTCATCACCACAGAATTGTTTGGGTGCTGGAATGGGAAAGAACCAATAGGTGAAAAATAGGAAAAAAGAATAATGGCATTATCTGCACTCTCTGAGTGTTAGGATATTCATTTCCCCCTCTTCTAGCCTTAACTAGAGAGCTTCTCCTGGGGCTTTTTCTGCTTGCACTAATATCAACTTTCAAAGTTCAGATTGAAACTTGGAAAGGTTTCCTTGAGTTCTGACTGAAGGATACCAGAGGGGAAAAAACAGAATATCTGGTTCAAGTATGATGCTACTATGAATTGTGACCTTTTCTCATAGTCCACCTGCTATTTTATTATTTTTAATTAGGAGACTCTCTTAGAGTAGTTTCAGGTTCATGGAAAACTTAGCAGATAGTACAGAACCCTCATATACTACCTCTCTCTCCCACAGTTTTCATAGTTTTCTTTATTACAACTTGGATTAGTGTGGTAAATAAGTTACAATTTATTAACCAATGTTGATATTTTATTATTCACTAAAGTCCATAATTTAAACTAGGGCTCATTAATTGTGTTATATAATTTTTTTCTGTTTGTTTTTTCTTGAGATGGAGTCTTGCTGTGTTACCCAGGCTGGTCTTGAACTCCTGGGCTCAAGTGATCCTCCACATCAGCCTCTCAAGTAGTCAGGGTTACAGACGTGCACCATTGTGCACAGGTTTTATGTTGTATGGTTTTATATGCAACATATGCATAATATCATGTATCCACCATTACAGTTTTATGCAGATTAATCTCACTGCCTTGAAATTGCTTTGTGCTACACCTATTTTTTCCTCTTCCTCACTGCCCTTAAACCTCAGGCAACCACTTCTCTTTCTCTTTTTAATGTTTCTATAGTTTTGCTGTTTTCATAATGGCATATACTTAGAATCATATGGTATGTAACCTTTTCAGACTAGCTTCTTTCACAAAACAGTATGTATTTAATGTTCCTCCATATCTTTTTTGTGGTTCGGTAGCACATTTCTTTTTATTGCTAAATCATAATATCATAATTTGTTTATTCATTCACCTGTTGAAGTATGTCTGGGTGGCTTCCAGTTTTTGTCAGTCATGAATAAAGTGGATATAAATGTTTATGTGCAGATTTTTGTGTGAACATAGCTTTCAACTCATTTGGGTAAATACCTAGTAGTGCAATTCCTGGATTGTATAGTAAGACTGTGTTTAGCTTTGTGAGAAACTGGTAAACTGTCTTTCAAAGTGGCTGTACTATTTTATATTTTTACCAGCAATGAGTGAGAATTCCTATTGTGCTATATCCTTGCCAGCATTTAGCATTGTCTGTGTTTTTGGATTTTAGCCATTCTAATAGATGTGTAGTTGTATCTCATTGTTTTAATTTGCAATTTCCTGATTATATATGTTGAGCATCTATTCATATGTTTATTTTACATCTTTACATCTTTTTTAGAAGTTTCTGGTAAATCTTTTGCTCATTTTTAAGTGAGTTCATTTTCGTATCGTTGAGTTTTAAGAATATTTTATATAGTTTTGATATGTCTTATCAAATATGTTTTGCAAATATCTCCTCCCAGACTGTGATTTATCATTTTATTTTCTTAACAATGTCTTTGACAGAGCAGAACTTTAAAAATTTTAATGAGGTCCAATTTAACAGTTCTTTTCTTGCATTGGTTATGCTTTTGGTGTTGTATCTATAAAAAGTCATTACCCCCTGAGTCCCCCAGATTTTCATCTGTATTATATTCCAGAAGCTTATTGTTTTTGCATTGTACATTTAGGTTTATGATTTATTTTGAGTTATTTTTTATGAAAGGTCAGTGTCTAGATTCACTTTTTTGCATGTGAGTGTCCAGTCCTAGTACCATTTGCTGAAAAGACTACCCTTACTCTATTGAATTGCCTTGCCCCTTTGTAAAGATTGGCTGACTATATGTATTTGACTGTATCAGGTCTATTTCTAGGCTATCTATTCCGTTGATCTATTTGTCTATTATTTTTGCAGCACCACATTTTCTTAATTACTCTTGCTTTATAGAAAGCTTTGAACTTGAATAGTGCAAAAGTCCTCTGACTTTGTTCTTCTTCAGTATTGCGTTTGCTATTCTGGATCTTTTGCCTTCCTGTACAAACTTTAAAATCAATTTGTTGATATCCACAATGTAACTTGTTGTATTTTTATTAGTATTGCTTTGAATTTATATATCAAGTTCAGTAGAACCGACATCTTAAGAATATGAGTCTTCCTATTTATGAACATGATGTATCTATCTCTCCATATCATGATGATTTTCTTTCATCAGATGTTTGTAGTTTTCCTCATCTTGTATGTATTTTGTTATATTTATACCTAAGTATTCATATTTCTTTTTTTGGTGCTGATATAAATGGTATTATGTTTAATTTCAGATTCCAGTTGTTCATCGCTGATATATAAGAAAGAGATTGACTTTTGTATTACATCCTTCAGCTTTGCTCTAGTGATTTATTAGGTCCATGAGTGTTTTCATTGATTCTTTTGGATTCTCAAAATATAAGATCATGTCATATGTGAGCAAAGATGGGTTTATTTCTTCCCTTGTAATCTGTTTACCTTTTACTTCCTTTTCTTGTCTTATTGTATTAGCTAGGACTTTGAGTATAATGTTGAATAAGAGAAGTGAGAGAAGACGTCCTTGCTTTGTTCATAGTCTTAAAATGAAAGCACCTAGTTTCTCAGCAGTAAGCTTAATTTTATTTTAGCTTTATTTTTATTTGTACATTTTTTTATCAAGTTGAGAAAGTTTCCATCTATTTCTAGTATTACTGTGAATTTTTATTATGAATTAGATTTTGTCAAATGGTTTTTCTCTGTTTTTTAATGTGATCATATGATGTTTCTTTTGTAGCTTATTGATGTGTTGGATTATGTTAATTGATTTTTGAATGCTGAACCAGCCGTGTATACCTGGAATAAATCTCATTAAATTGTGATGTATAAATATTTTTTGTGCAACTAATGTTTTGTTAAGGACTTTTGTATCTTTATGATACTGATTTGTAGGTTTTTTTTTTTTTTCTTTTAATGTTTTTATTTTGTTTTTTTTTTATAATGATGCGTTTTTTACTGATTGAGTTAAGAATTGTTTCCTTTGCTTTTGTTTTCCAGGATAGGTTCTGGCTTGTTATTTCTAATTTAAATGTTTGTAGAATTCACCACTTAGGCCCTCCGGGCCCAGTGCTTTCTGTTTTGGAAAGTTGTTAATTATTGATTTAATTTCNTTTTTTTTTTTCTTTTAATGTTTTTATCTGGTTTTGTTATTAAGATGATGCTGGTTTTATAGAATGAGTTAAGAATTGTTCCCTTTGCTTCTGTTTTCTAGGAGAGGTTAAGAATTGGTATTTCTAATTTAAATGTTTGTAGAATTCACCACTTAGGCCATCCGGGCCCAGTGCTTTTCTGTTTTGGAAAGTTGTTAATTATTGATTTAATTTCTTTAATAGATATGTGGCTGTTTAAATTCTTTATTTCTTGTTGTGGATTTTGATAGATTCTGTCATCCAAGGAAATTGATTCATTTCATCTCAGTCACCAAATTTGTGGATATTGAGTTGTTCATAATATTCTTTTATCTTTTTAATGTCCATGTGATAATTAGTGATGACTCCTATTTCTTTCATTTCTGATATTAGCAAAATGTGTCGTCTTTTTGTTTTGGTTAACCTGGCTTAGAATTTTATTAAAGTTATTATCTTTTCAGAGAATGAGCTTTTGTTTTTTTTTTCTTTTGCTTTTTATTATTGCTTTTTAAAAAAGTTTTAAAAGTTAATTCTTTTTTTTTATTGCTTTTCTGTTTCCAGTGTTATTGATCTATACTCTTGTTTTTATTATTTCTTTTCTTCTACCTCATTTAAGTTTATGTTACTCTTCTTTCTTTGGTTTTCTAATATGTAAGTTTAGGTAGTTTAATATAGGTCTTTCTCCTAATCAGATATATGTATTCAATGCTATAAATTTCCCTTTACACACTACTTCTGCACATTTTTAGAAATTATATTGTCATTTTCATTGAGTTTGAAATACTTTTTAAAATGTACTTTGAGTTTTTGGATCTATATGTTATTTAGACATACCTTGTTTAAGTTCCAAATATTTTGACCTTTAGTCATTCATTTCTAATTTAATTCTATTTTGGTCTGAGGACATACTTTGTGTGATTTCTGTTCTTTTAAATTTGCTGAGGTGTATTTTTGGGCCCAGAATGTTTTCTGTCTTAGTGAATATACTATGCGAGCTTGATAAGAATGTATATTCTGCTGTTGTTGGATGAAGCATTCTGTAAATGTCAGTTAAATTCATTGATTGGTGGTGCTGTCAGTTCAACTATATTCTTATTGACTTTTTGCCTGCTGGATCTGTCAATTACTGATGGAAGTGTGTTTAAGTCTCCAGCTATAACAGTGGATTTGTCTATTTCTTCTTCCAGTTTTTTTAGTTTTTGCCTCATGTATTTTAACATTCTGTTGGGAGTACATACACGCTAAGAGTTATTAAGTCTTCCTGAAGAATTGACCCCTTTATTATTATTTAATATCTTTCTTTATTCCTGATGGTTTTTCTGGTTCTAAATCTGCTGTATTAGGGTTCTGTAGAGGGACAGAAAAGAACATACACACACACATATATATGTGTGCATATATATGTATATATAAAAAATTATATATATATATATATAAATGCACGCATACATATACGTGTGTGTGTGTGTGTGTGTGTGTGTGTGTGTATAATTTATATTTATATAAAGGAGAGTTTATTAAGGAGTATTAAACTCACGTGATCCCAAGATTCCACAATAGGCCATCTGCAAACTGAGGAGGAAGGAAGCCAATCTGAGTCCCAAAGCTGAGGAACTTGAAGTTGGATGTTGAGGGCAGGAAGCATCCAGCATGAGAGAAAGATGTATGCTGAGATGCTAAGCCAGTCAAATCTTTTCATGTTCTTCTGCCTGCTTTTATCCTTGCCATTCTGGCAGATGATTAGATTGGGCCCACCCAGATTAAGGGTGGGTCTGCCTTTCCCAGCCCACTGACTCAAATGCTGGTCTTCTTTGACAGCACCCTCACAGACAGATCCAGGATAAATATTTTGCATACATCAGTCCAATCAAGGTGACATTCAGTATTAACCATCACATCTGCTTTGTTTGGAATTAAAATAGCTACTCCAGCTTTCTTTTGACATGTGATAGAATGATATATCTTTCTTTGCCCTTTACTTTAAAGTTATCTGTGTCTTTATATTTAAAGTGGGTTTCCTATAGACGTCATATAGTTGTCTTATATTTTATCTACTCTGTCACTATCTGTCTTTTAACTGGTGTATTTAGACCATCAACATTTAAAGTGATTGTTGGTATATTTAGCTTAATGTCTACTACTGTTTTTAACTGTTTTCTATTTGTTATGCTTGTTCTTTCTTTCTTCCTTTTTTTTTTTTTTTTTTTTTTTTGTTTTTTTTTTTTTTAATTGAACATTTTATATGACTCCATTTCTCTCCTTTCTTGGCATATCAATTCTTCTTTAGAAAAATTCTTAGTGATTGTTCTAGAGTTTACAGAGCAACATTTACAACTAATCAAACTTTACTTTCAAATAACACTATACTACTTCACAATTAGTGCAGGTACCTTATAATTGTTCTCTCCTGTCTCTTGCCATAATTCATTTCACTTATTCATAAGCTATAATAAATCAGTACATGGTTGTTGTTATTTGAACAAACTCTTTGCCAATTAAAAGTTTTAGAAGGCTTTTATTTATTTATTTATTCTCTCTCTGACACAGTTTATTTCTTTATGTAGATCTGAGTAATAACACATATATTGTTTTCCTTCACCCTAAAGAGCTTTTTAAAAACATTTCTTGCAAGGTGGGTCTACTGTTAATGTGTTTGTAAGGTGTGGGAGAATATGAGGCCTTTTATAATCTTCTGACTAAATCTGTTTTTTAGTTTTATTATTTGTTTTCTTTCCAACCCAACTTCTATTTTAAGTTCAAGTGGTACTTGTGCAGGTTTGTTACAGTTACATGGGTAAATTGTGTCTCATTGGGCTTTGGTGTACAGATAATTTTGTCGCTTAGGTAATCAGCATAGTTTTCCGGTCCTCACCCTCCTCTTACTCTCTACCCTTAAGTAGGCTCCATTGTCTTTTGTTCCCTTCTTTATGTCCATGTGTACTCAGTGTTTTCCTTCTGCTTATAAGTGAGAACATGCAGTATCTAGTTTTCTATTCCTGTGTTAATTTGCTTAGGATAATGGCCTCCAGCTCCATCCATGTAGCGGCAAAGGACATGATCTCATTCTTTTTGTGGCTGTATAGTATTCCATAGTGTATATGTACCACACTTTATCTAGTTCACCATTGATGGACATCTAGGTTGATCTTTGCTATTGTGAATAGTGCTGCAATGTGCATTCATGTGCATGTGTCTTTTTAGTAGAGCAATTTATATTTTGGGTATATATCCAATAATGAGATTGCTGGGTTGAATGGTATTTCTATTTTAAGTTCTTTGAGAGCTCTTTCGACTGTTTTCCACAGTGGCTGAACTGATTTGCATTTCCACCAGCAGTGTATAAATGTTCCCTTATCTCTGCAGCTTCGCCAACATGTATTGTTTTTGGAATTTTTAATAATAGTCATCCTGACTGGTGCAAGATGGTATCTTGTGGTTTTGATTTGGATTTCCCTAATGGTTAGTGTAAATCTTTTTCTTTTTAATGGGCCTATGCCCCAGGATGTAACCTTCACCAGTATTTCTCAGCTTCCTATACCCTACTTAGGTGAGCTAGGAAGGCTAGAGGAGGCTGGAGTGGTTATTTTTCTTCTCCCATCTTGATTAGGTTCTGGCAAAGTAGTTTCCTCCTCCCCCACTGGAAACGGGAGATTTTTCTGATATTCACTATAAGAATATGGAGGGCTCATGGCAAAACTCTGCCCCTATAAGCTGTGATTCTCTGTATTAACTTGCCTTTCAAGTTGTTAGGCACAGATTTGCCTTGTAACCTCAGTTCTCTGATGGATTAAAGAAAAGCTGTTGATTTCCAGATAGTTGTTTTTCTTTTTTCCCCTTTGAGAAGAGGGGAGTAAGGACCTCCAAGCTCTTAATATGTTGAGTGGAAACCTTTCTTTACTTTTTAAGAGCCTTCTAATAGCTACTGTCTTCTTTTTTGTCTATATTTTGTAGCTATTTTCAGTGGGAGAGCTAGAGTTGAGTATTCCTACTCCATCTTATCTGTACAGATGCTCCTTGACTTACAATGGGGTTATGTTCTGATAAGCCCATCATAGATTGAAATTGTTAAGTCAATAAGGTGGTTAATATGTCTAATCTACTAAACATCATAGTTTACCCTACGCTACCTTAAATGTGCGCAGAACACTTGTATTAGCCTACAATTGGACAAAATTATCTAACAGAAAGCCTATTTTCTAATAAAGTGTTGAATATCTCATGTAAGTATATCATACCTCATATCACTAGCTTGAGAAAAGTTCAAAATTAAAAATTTGAAGTGTGATTTCTACTGAATGCACAATGCTTTTGCACCATTGTAAAGTTGAAAAACCTTGTGGAACCATTTTAAGTTGAAGACTCTACATTTTTTTGAAATACTGATTTGTTTCCTTTAATGATTATATTTCGATTCAGGTTTTTTATTTTCTGAATTATTTTGGTAAATTTTTTTTTCTAGGAAATTGTCATTCCTTCTATTTTTAAGTTTACTGATGATAATGTTTATCATATTAGTTTATCTTTTTCAAAATCTCTTATCTATGTTTTGCTATCTTTATTGTTACATGCTGTTTGTTTGTTTTGTTTTTTTGCCATGGAGTCTCACTCTGTTGCCTAGACTGGAGTGCAGTGGTGTGATCTCTGCTCACTGCAACATCTGCCTCCCAGGTTCAAGTGAGTCTCGTGTCTCAGCCTCCCAAGTAGCTGGGACTACAGGTGCGTGCTGCCCTACCCAGCTAATGTTTTGTATTTTACTAGAGATGGGGTTTCTCCATGTTGGCAAGGATGGTCTCAATCTCTTGACCTCATGATCAGCCCACCTTGACCTCCAAAGTACTGGTATTACAGGCATGAGCCACAGCACCAACCCCACAAGGTACTGGGATTACAGGCGTGAGCCACTGCACTGAGCTGATTTTGCCCATTTTTAAACTGGACTTTTGTTGATTTTGATTTATGGGAGTTATTTATATATTTTGTGTATTTACCTCTTAGGTGATTTGCAAAGAGCTTGGCACTCTTGAAGAGTACCAGCTAGTATTTTGTAGACTGTTCTTCATTTTGGGTTAGCTTTAAATTCAGATTATGTTTTATTTAGTGAGAATATCATAAAAATGATATTATGCTTCTCCCAGTACTATATCAGTAGATGCATGATTCACTGTACATCATTATTAGTGATATCAACTTTGATCCCTTTTAATAATTAAAGTGATAGCTGTCAGGTTAGCCTGCGATAAATTTATTTTCCATTTACAATTAATAAGTATCTTGTGGGAAGAAGCGAATGTATTTGCGTTGTGTTGCTTTTAATCATCCATTTGCCTATCTATTTTGGTATCTATTAATGACTTTTGCTTGCTCCAGTTATTACTGTCATGTTTGCCAAATGATGATTTTTTTTTTATTTTTCTCATTTCTTCTACATTTCTTAATTTATATTTCTTAATTTATTTCAGCTACAGGAAGGAGCTGTCTTATTTCTCCCATTTATTTATTTACTTACATCAGTAGAGATGATGGATTTTTTTCCAATGGATTACAGTTCATTAGTATTAGGTTGGCGCGAAAGTAAACATGATTAATTTCAGTGGCAAAACCCGTGATTACTTTTGCACCATCCTAATATTATAAATTTTATTGCTTTGGTTGCTTAAGTTTTATTTTCTCTGTCTCAGCTCTGGAATCAGCCATTTCTCCAATGAGCCCTGATTCATTTTATTGAAAATGATATTTAGAAACCATAATATGGGTGTTGGTGTTCTCATTTTTTATTGAGAGATTATTGTTGTAGGCCTTTTCAGTTTTTTATTAATTTCTGGTTATGTCTTTATTTTTCTAAGTTATTAAGGGGAGCACTTAGCTCACTAATTTTTTAGTTTTCTTAAAATCAAAATGTTTAATGGTATAAATTTTTCTCTAGTTAACACTTTTTTATTCATTAATGCCCAAGGTTCTATTCTAGGTGCTTGGAACACATCTGAATAAAGCAAAAATATTTCTTTGTTTTTGGAGTTTACATTCTAGCAGAGGAAGACAAGTAATTAATATGCATTTTAACTGCATTCTAACTAGTTTCAATATGACATTTTTACTATTCAGTCCTACGTATTTTGTAATTTTCCTTGTGATTTCTTTTTTGCCCAGAGAACATTCCTATTTTCTGTAGGAGCTGATTTATATCTAATACCTAATGCTGACCATTAAACTATGACAGAATACTCTTAAAATTTGTCTTAAGAAACTCAGAATACTCAATTGTTGCAGTCATACCTTAATAAACATTTTTTTTCACTGATATCAAATTCATGCCCTGCTGCTCTGTTGTGGGTTGTTTAGTTAACTTTTCTATATACACAAGCATTTTTCTTCTCAGTGCCAAATCATTAAGTTAAACTCCACATGTAATACTATCAGCTATGTACATAACTCAGTTAAGTAAAGACAAATGGACAGTTTTGAGTGTTGTGTGCATAAGCAATAACAACTATGTCATAACTGCCCTGTGCTCAGCAGCAGCTGTAAAATGTCATCACTTTTTAGATGCATTCAGATTTCAGAGATGTTAAAATGTGAAAAAAATGTGAGGCTAAAAATAGATTTACTCAGGTATTTTTATTTTATTGTATTTTGTATGTTATTCTAAAATTTTTTTCTTTAACCGTTCAGTTTTCTTCTTTCTTAGAAGAAAGTGGATCTAGCTAATCCACTCTTTCTGCAGTTTTCTTGGGACTATTGCATGACTAAAAATAAAATAACTTTACATGAATAAAGGTGAAAAGATAATTTTAAGTGCTGTCAGCAAGTTTAGTTTCTTTGTTATTGCAAAGAGGTCTGGGTTTACAATTTATATCTAATATTAGGTAGAATTGAAATAATACTTTCTTCAACTGGCTAGTAGCTTTACTGATTTAAAAACTTTAGAGAATGGCTAAAAATTGTGCGTTAATTGGCTCAGCTGTAATGTACAGTTTTTTTTTTAATATGTGACATATTTTTATATGTAAGATGTGAATTAATAAAAAGGAAATAGCTGATATAAGAAAGAAAAGGACAACACTAATAAGAGGACACAGCATTTTAATAAATATATTGAATATATATAAATGTATTTGATCCGGTTCTCAAGTCTGTTTATTACTGATTTTCAGTTGTTGTCAATAGTAGTTCCACCTTTGTTTCTTTCCCTTCAAACATCATCTAGACAGTTAACACAGTGCTTGGCATATTCTAGCTTCTTGATAAATATTTAAACGAATAAATGAATGAATGGTTAGAGAGTGGACAAATAAACAGATGACGAAATTTTAGTCTTTTGTAGTACAAATAAATATACATATAAATTTCACTTATTGATTTGAAAACAGCAATCTTTTAATAATTTAGGTAATATAAAGGAAAAGATTAATTTATTTTAAAATTTGAACACGAGTTTTTCAAAAGTAGAATTATACTATCTGAACTACAAATGGAAAATAAGAATAAAAAGAAGTAACTTGAAATTGAAATGAATTTATGAGATATATATTCTTTAACTGAAATAAATTTATGAGATATGTATTCTTTAATGTAAAAGTAATTGGTGGTTCAGAAGATATTTTTAAAGATTTTCTCATTTTAACTGGCTTATTCTAGAATTTTGTCAATTATAAATTGTTTTGAACTTTCTACTTAAATTGAAACAATTTTTGTTTTTGAATCACTATGGATTCTGATTTAGTGCAATTAAATCAATGGATTTTACTATGTATTATCTATTGGGTTTAATACCATCTAGAAATAACCTAGAAAATATTTCTCCCTAGATTTTGAATCTATATGATTCATATTGTCTATTGGTTCTGTATTTAAATATTTGAATATGGTTTATGATAAAGTGTATGGGCTGTGATGTCAGGCAGATTTGAGTTTCTATCTCCAATATGTTACGTCTTAGTGAGCAATTTATTTATTCAACTTCTTAAACTTTAGTAGCATCTTGTATAAAATGGAGATGATGGATACCTACTACCATAAAAGGTTGTTGGGATGATATAATAAACTTAATATGTAAAGTGCTTAGCATAGTGTCTGGGATCTGGTAGCTATTCAGAAATTGGGAATAACTGTTTTTCTCCTTTGTGTTTTTTTTTCTGCAGCTTTTCCCACAATTAAACCAGACAAAGATGCAAGACATGTAGTAAAAGTGGTAAGTGTTGCTCTTAGATTTGTATTTCACATATATTTGACTTTTCCCTTTTCTGTTTTATTTATTTAAGAATGTTTTTCACCTTAATTTTGTAACTGTTGCCTTATCAGTAAACCTAATGTTATGATCTATTTTCACACTGTTAAAACATTAAGACTAGAGAACCTTTGTTTTTCTGTATTGCCAACTATTACCGTGTGTGTTATCTATCTAGCTATTCTTTCTCTTTCCCTCCCAAATACCCTCTCTCCCTCTCTACCCTAGATGGTAAGGTCCTTAAAGGCAAGCATAGGGTTTTATTTCTTTTTGTGTCCCCTGTACTTGGTATAGTGAATGAAATACAGTAGACCACTCAGTAAAGGTATCATATGTGAGTGGACCACGGGGATAGTTTGCTATGTATCACTCAGATGTATATGTTGGTATACAGTGAGTGTTTGTATATGTTTATACAGTTCTCAGTGCTTTTAGTAAGTGTTTTCTGTAAGAAAACTACTTTTAAAAGTGTAAGACTGTATAGGGATAGTTGTATAATATGTTGTTTAAAAATTAGATTCTTCAAGTTTATTTAGTGTTTTCTGAGATTTTTAGTGGAAATCTGGTGCCTATGTTGTATAAAAAATGATTCAAGTACTATTATGTACTACATATATATGTTCCTATTTTCACAGTTGAAATAACAATTCCATCTTTAGTATTATTTTTTCCTAGTAAAATTAATTATTCTTTTTTTTAGGAATATCAAGAAAATGGCCCGTTATTTTCAGAACTTAAATTTTATCAGAGAGTTGCAAAAAAAGACTGTAGTAAGTAAAATTAGCAAAGCAAGCTACTTCCATATATGTTCTTGCTAAAGTGAGTGTTGATATTTTGGTCTTTTTCTGGCCTTCTGGAAAATTCTTTTCAATAGAAATTTTATTGTAAAGTGATACAGTTAACTGTTATAACATATAAAAGCAAGACAGATGGTATACAAATCTTGACATGACATACATAATGGGTTATATATTTTAAGTCAAAGTTGTTTCTACTACTTTACATAAAATGTTAGGTTGTTAATCTAAGCTACCAAGAGTCCTTTAAGTGTAAAAGATAGTAGATTGAAATTATTTCTTTTACAGTACACCATTTGGATAGGAAGGCTATAAGGAAAAAACATTAAAATGGGAAGCAGATATATGTATAAGAAAGGAACAATTATAGAATGGATTGGGGTAAGGTGTGTGGAAATGTGGAAATGATTAATTAAAGATGTTTAGGAAGGTGTTAGAAACTTGAATATTGGAAAATTAATTGGAGCTGGATACTAACTGTAAGAATTACCAGATAGAAGATTTGAATGGGAAATGAATATAAGCAGAGAGGAAGAATAACAGCATTTTATAAATGTGATGTAGATGGGCTAAGAAAAACATTAAAGAAGTAAACAGGAGTAATGACTGTATAGTCAAGGTCTTTTACATCATGTTTAGGAATAAGAATGATGAGTCTGGCCTCAATAATTAACTTTGTTTTTCTTAAAAAAGTATTCTAAACATTAAGATTGTATTTACCGACTACTTAAACTATGTCATAGTGACAAATAGAATCCATTAAACTTGATTGTTTGTCAGTAGAGCTGTGTTAAACATAAAACATATAGGCTAGAATCATGAAAAAATGATTAACTGATTATTTAAGTGGATTTGATTTTTTGTAAACTAAGTTTAATCAGAACCAGTTTTTGTATAAAATAATTTCAAAGTAAGATGATTTTTCTGTCCAATTTCTGTTTTTGTGTTTTTTGTTGTTGTTGTTTTATTTTGTCCATTATGGTTTTAGATTTTGAAGTAATAGGGAAGAAAAAGCCATCTCTCTGCTGAACCTTTGGTGGTTGACATATGTTAATTTAGGAATTTAGCTAGCATATAAGGTAATGAATTCTTTTTATAGATTGAAACATTAGTATATATGGTATCAATGTACAAAGACTTGACTCATTTTTATTATTGATTTAATTTAAAATTTTCTAATTTTTTTGTTGATTATAGTGGTAACAAATAGTTTGAGGCCATGAGAAATGTTTGATGAAAACAAAATGTATTTTCTAGGAAGATTTAGTTACATTTTTGGTTAGCTAAAGAAATTTGTCTATAGAAAGGTGAGAAATATCTTTTGAAGTAACATGAATCTTTTTAAAAATAAATTTGTCTTTGTAGTCAAAAAGTGGATAGAACGCAAACAACTTGATTATTTAGGAATTCCTCTGTATTATGGATCTGGTCTGACTGAATTCAAAGGAAGAAGGTAAAATGGAATGATTATAAACAAATATTTCTCTATAACTATTCCTTATGTGGTCTATGAGTTATCTGTTGTGATGTAACAAATTACCCAAAACGTATTGGCATATAATCACAAACTCGTATTGTCTTAGTTTCTGTGGGCAAGGAGCTTGCAACTGGCTTTTCTGGATGGTTCTAGATCAGGATCTCTAATAAGGGTATAGTCAGCTGTCTGCTGGGTTACAGTCATCTCAAGGCTCATCTGGGGAAGTATTTGTTTTCAGAGTTACTTATGTGGCTACTGGTAGGCCTAAGATGTGCTTCTTAATTTACTTATGTGATTGTTGGCAGGCCTTACTTCCTGATCATGTGGGTCTGTGCATAAGCTACCTGAGTGTTATGAAAAATAGCTGGCTTTCTCTAGAGCAAGTAATTGGGGGTGGGAGGGAGAGCATGCACACAAGTGTATTCAAGAAGGAAGTCAGTTTTTTGTAATCTAATCTTAAGAGGGATATTATTATTACATCTGCTTTATTCTCTTTGCTAGAAGCTAGTCACTAGATCCATTGGTCCTCGAGAGAGAATCAAGTTCTATCTTTTGAGGGGAAGCACAACTAATAAGTTATAGCGATATCTTTAAAACCACCAAATATGGCTAGTCCTATATGTAATTTATTAATAGTAATTAAAAAAAAGAAAAAAATGTCTGTTGTTTTTATTTACCCTTTTGTGCCAGAGATTTGTATATACTTTATCTTGTGTTGTCCTTTGAATAACCTATTTAGGTGATAGTGTTTTTATTTCATAGATGAGAAAATAAGCTCAGATGTCAGTACTTTGTTCAAATGGTCTTTAAATGCTTTAAATAAAAACAAAATGAGTGAACAGTAATCTTGAAGTGAAGTAAAGGGCTGCCAGTAGGGGACTGAATGGTTGATTGAATCATGGTACATCCATATCACATCATATGTAGCCCATTAAAGAAGTCAATTAGAGCTACACTAGTTGCCTTAGAAGGATTTTGATGAGATACTACTGAAAAAAAAGTAAGATGGAGAAAGTGCATATAATACGATCACATTTTTGTAAAACAAATTCTTAAATGTGTGCGTTTGTGTATGCACACATAGACAGATATAGAATAGGTGCTGATGTGAATATATAAATGAAGGGAAGGAAAGAAGGTATGGAAGTGCCAAACAGAACAGAAAAGGAAGAAGTGCACTTAAAAAAAGACATGTTTATACATGTATAGAGAAGGTAAGTATCTTATCAAGAAACAAATACAAAATTCACATGGCCGGGTGCGGTGGCTCACGCCTGTAATCCCAGCACTTTAGGAGACTGAGGCAGGTGGATCACGAGGTCAAGAGATCGAGACCATCCTGGCCAACATAGTGAAACCCCATTTCTACTAAAAATACAAAAATTAGCTGGGTGTGGTGGCGTGCACCTGTAATCCCAGCTACTCAGGAGGCTGAGGCAGGAGAAGTGCTTGAATCCGGGAGGCAGGAGTTGCAGTGAGCCGAGATTGTGCCACTGCACTCCAGCCTGGCAGCAGAGCGAGACTCCATCTAAAACAAAAACAAAAAAATTTATGTGTGGACAAAAATTTTTTCAGGACCACATTGCAAGAAGTCATGGAGTCAAAATAAATTGAATTAAGTACTGTCTAATTTAGAAAGAGTTTTTTATATGTAAATATAGTGTGAATGGTTCAGTACAGCATTCTCTTCTAGAAAACCAGCTGCAAAGTAAATAATACTGAGCAGTTTCTGCAAAGCAATAGCAGAATTATGAACGTGCATTCATTCTCTAATGGTTTAGATTGTATCATACCTGGTTGTTAGGTTGGGCATAATTTTTCTTGTTTCAAATTAAATAGACAATTTCAAGCATTACTTTCTCAGGATGATCTTTTTTTGATGCTTCTTTCTTATAGTTACAGATTTATGGTAATGGAAAGACTAGGAATAGATTTACAGAAGATCTCAGACCAGAATGGTACCTTTAAAAAGTCAACTGTCCTGCAATTAGGTATCCGAATGGTAAGAAAGAATTACTTATTTCGCATGATCTGTTTCCAAATTATTTACTTCTTACAGTATAGAAATCTTTTCCTTTTGCTATTAGAGAATGAGGGATTATTGCCCTAGAGACATCAGTTAGGAGTAGAGACTGTTTTGGTGAAATTGATAACCGTGGGCTCTGTAAGTGACAGAATGTGCTGTGCTGTGTCTGGCACTGCAAACTCAATCAGGTTTTGGTTCTCCAGTCTGATCTTTTTCCTCACAGCTTTCTTTTGCATACCACGACAAGTTTTCATTGCCATTAAGAATAACCTTTCTTTCGTCAGTTATAACAATGCAAGTTATGGCAAAATGTGTTGTTAGCCATTTTAAACATGAGATGGTATGGGGTGCTATAAAGTTTTTATTATGAATTTGGGATGGTGGTAATAATTAGTTGTGGCAATGAATAAAATATACTTTACCAAATCAGAAGCAAGGAACTCTTCATAGCACCCAGGCATACATTTGTTTATGCTACATATTTGTATTGTGATATTTGTATTTGTGTTGTTTTAAGTCTCATTTTTTCACTTTCAGTAGCATGAAGCTGCTTATGCCAGATTGGGATGCAGCAAATGGAATGCATTAATTTTCTCATTTATCCATCCTCCAAGCCAGCAAATGTTTATTGAGTACAAAGTGTATGTAACATAATGGCTGAAGGGCTTTAGAGATGACGCCAAGGAGTTTTCTATTACCATATAGAGGAAGAATACCTTTCCCTTTGCTTATGGACATGGCATTTTGTTCTAAGATTCTTAAGACTTGATTTAAAATTATTGTTTAGGTGAGGAATTGCTGAGTGGGCTTCAAGATTGTTTCACTGTAGATCTCTGATTTTATGCTGTGTTTTTCCTCTTTGTGCAGTGCAGTTTGGCTACTGGGCCATCAGGAATTAGGCATAAGCATTTTTGAATCCTAATTTTCTTCCATTGGAACTTCAACTAAAACACTTGATTTTTGAGGATCATTTTATTCAACTTTTTTTCCAGGATGAGCAACCAGAAGATGTGATATTTTAGAATAATTGACCATTAAATTGTGAAATACATCACTTTGTCATTGTTAATATTAAAAAAACCATGTTATTCTGTATTCAAAATGCTGAAATTGATCATGAGTTCTAAATAGATAGCAGTATAACCTTATTTTATCTATTTATTTTCACAGTTGGATGTACTGGAATATATACATGAAAATGAGTATGTTCATGGTGATATAAAAGCAGCAAATCTACTTTTGGGTTACAAAAATCCAGATCAGGTAAATACATACTTTTGCTTTTAGTAAAGATCTTTAAAGTATGAAACTGAAACATTCAGAAAACAAACTCTTAACCCAGAAGAATTTACAAATGAGGGCATAACATGATGAATGTTGTAATTTATCTTACCTGCTTATCTAATTTAATCTTTGTACCAAACTAATGAGTAATTAGGATGAGAAACTGGGAGTCAGAGGGGTTAAATAATATGTTAATGGGCACATAGTTAAGAAGTGGCTGAGCAGGAATTTGAATTTCTGAGCAAATATAGGTAAACAAAGAACCCCAAAATCCAGTGGGAGTAGAGTTGGATTTATGCAGAGGTTAAAAAAAGCTGTCATATTAGTTTATCATTTCCTACTCTATAACCAATTAAATTTTAAGCAGAGAAGCTTTTCCATTAAAACTTTGTGTAATGATGAAAATATTCTGTTTGACTCTCCAATATGGTAGCCATTGGCAATATGTTGCTAAATATTTGAAACATGGTCAGTACATTACCAACTGCTGATGAGTATATGGAGTAACAGAAACTCTGATTTCTTGCTCATGGGAATGCAAAATGACACAGCCACTTTGGAAGACAGTTTGGCAGTTTTTCAGAAAGCTAGACACTCTTAACATATCAAGCAGCAATTGTGCTCCTTAGTGTTTACCCAGATGAGTTGAAAACTTGCATCCACCCAAAAACCTGAACATGAATATCGTATAGTAGATTTATTTATACTCAGCAAAACATTGAAGTAACCAAGATGTCCTTGAGTAGGTGAATGGATAAACTGATACATCCAGTTAATGGAATATTATTCATTGCTAAATAGAAATGAACTTTTGAGCCAAGAGAAAACATGGAAGAAACTTAAATGTATTTAACTATGTGAAAGAAGCCAATCTGAAAATGCTAAATACTATATAATTTCAACTACTGTATATGACATTCTGGAAAAGGAAAAAACCATGGAGAGAGTAAAAATATCAATTTTTTGCTATCTCCATAAGTTAGAAGGGAGAGGAAGGATGAATGAGTGAGGCATGGTAGATTTTTAGGGCAGTGAAACTATTCTGCATGATACTGTAATGGTGGATACATGTCATCATTTGGTTGTTAAGATCTGCAGAATGGACAAGACCAAGAATGAACGTAATGTAAACGGTGGGTTTTGGATGATAATGATGTGTCATTGTAGGTTCATCCACTTTAAAAAATGTGCCAGTCTAGTGAAGGATGTTGATAGTGGAGAGGATGGGCACTTATTGTATTTTCCACTCAGTTTTATCTATATCGCTGTAAATTTACCTAATCAAACCTAAAACTTCTCTAAAAATATAGTCTGTTTAAAAAAGCAGATATTTTTAAATATTAAAAATATTGAGAAACTGAATTTTTAATTTAGCTTAAATTTAAATAACAGTATAACCAGTTGACTACTGTATTATCATGTTTAAGGAGTTAAATGATTGAGTCTATAAAAAATTAGAAAAAAATGTAATCGAATATTTGATCTCTGCATGGGTTAAATTCTAAATAAAAATACAAGAGAACAAAAATCTCAACTGAAAATATTGACAGCTTTAAAATTTTAAGATGTCTGTATATTTAAAAATTCTTCAAAATGAAAGAATGAATGAGAAACTGGGAAATAGATTTATGACAAATATTTGAGAATATCTAGCCACTACTAAAAAAAGTTAACAAGGAAAACACCAAATATGTTTTCAAAGCAATGATGGAAAGGAATGAAAAAACAGAACAGAGAAGGAATATGACTGTCCTAGAAACAGGAAAAAAGGCCACCTTTGTTAAAATGAAAAGATAAGGATACCAAAACATCGAGGCACCCTTTTTAAAGTATGTGTCAAATTGAAGAGGACTAAAATAATAGTCTGATAATATTGAGGCGGATAAAGGTATCAGCACTTTTAGAATCCCCTTGGGAATGTAAATTAAATAGGTATAGGAAAATAGTTAGTGGATGGGAAATTTGGCAATATCTGCATACTTTTTAAAGGTTAGGTCTTTTGAGATATAATTCACAAACAGTAAATGTTACCTTTTTAAATGTACAGTTTGATATGTTTTGACAGATGTATGTATCATGTAACCACTACTGCTGCCAAGATGTAGAACATTTCTTTCCAAAAGTTCTCTCATTCCCCTTTAGAGTCAGTCCCCTTTTCCTGGCATTGCTACCAGCCCCTAGAATGATTTCCGTCCCTATATTTGTGCATTTTCAAGAATGGTATATAAATGGAATTGTAAGGTATGTACTGTTTTGTGTCTGTCTTCCTTCACTTAACATAATGCTTTTGAGATTTATCTTTGTAGGTCGTTAGTAGTTCATTCCTTTTTATTGCTGAGTAATATTTTATTGAAAACTACAATTTATGTTCACCTGTTGATGGCTCTCTGGGTTGTTTTCAGTTTTTGACAATTATAAATAAAGCTGCTATAAGCTAAGCATTCACATACAGGCTTTGTGGAGACATATGTTTCACTTTCTTTTGAGTAAATAGGAGTGGAATTTCTGGGTCATATGAAAGTGTATGTTTAACTTGGAAACTGCCAAGTTAGTTTCTGGACTGATTGTACCATTATACATTCCCATCAGCAATGTGTGATATTTCATTTGCTCTACCTGGTTTCATTTTTTAAACTTAAAGGTCTTTTATTCATTAGAGTTTATTAAAAGTGGTTTTCCAGTTGTTCTAACACTATTTTAAAATATGGCTTTGCTTCAGTAATATTTGTTGCTGCTTTTATCATATATTCCATTTCCTCATGTATTTGGTTTTATTTCTGTACTTTGTTGAATCCCACTGATTTGTCTATTTATATAACAATACGAGGCATAAATACTGATGTGTTAATTTCTGAAGCTTTATAAAATGTATTTTAACATCAGGTTGGACTAGTAGTTCCCCGTAGTTGTTCTTTTTCAGTGTTATGCTAGCAATTTATACAGTATTTTTCTATATTATTTTTCTAGTTTCTCATAAGAGTAATACTTGCTGGCATTTTCATTGAAATTGTGTTAAGTTTTAAAATTAATTTGGGGAAGACCTGATATCTTTATGATGTATAGATGTTCATATAACATCTATATGTTCCTTGTTCATATAACAAGGAATGTTTTTGTTTTTAGTTAATTTTGCATTAGATCCTTCCTTAGGATTATTTTAAATCTTTCTTCTTACTAGTTTTGCATATTTCTTATTACACTTATTTCTAAATATTATACCTTTTGTTAATGTTGTCAATGTGGATTTATTATTTCTTATGATTTTTGTTTATATATATTAAAATTTTTATTTCCATGCATTAATTTTACATCCTGTTAATTTACGGAATTATTTTCTGGTTTGGAGTAGTTTTTGTAATGGTTCCTTAGAGTTTTCTTAGAAAACTGTCATATACAAGTAGATACAGTAGTTTTTCTTAACAGTTTTTGTATTTGATTTGTCTTGTTTAATTGCCTTGTCTAGTACATCCAGTACAGTATTAAATAGTAAGAAAGGTGGTAATCATCTTTTACTCTTCCTAATCTTATTGGAAATGCCTGAAGTATTACCCCGTTAAATGTGATGATGGCTTTAGGACTAAGGTTTGTGTATAGTGTGTGAATATATGTGTGAATATGAGTGTGTGTGTATCTGTTTATAAAGTCAAGAAAGTATCTGTCAACTTCTATATTCTTGAATATTTTTTATTTTTATTGAATCAGTATTGAATTTTTTCAGAGTCTTTGTTTAGCCTAAATAGAAATAATCATATATTTGTCTCAAATCTTTTAATGTGGTATAATATATTGCTGTACTTCTAATATTGAACCAACCTTACTTTTAAGGTATACATCTCAATTTGTTATGACATAATATTAGTACAGTGTTGAAGTTGACTAATATTTTATGAAGTGATTTCATATTGATATTCATGTGATATTGATCCATAGTTTTCTAATTTTGTTCTGTCTTTATCATATTTTGGTACCAACATATTTCATTCATAAAAATAATTTAGAGGTTTATTTTCTGTGTTTTAGAACTACTTCTGTTACATTGGAACCATCTGGTCTTTGAATGTGAAACCATTTGATTATTTTGCTTTCCTATGAGGTAGTTATTTGTAATTCTCTACTTTTTTCTATAGAAATTGGTGGTTTAAGTTCTGTATTTCTATTTGAGTATCTGTTATAGTTGTTTTACATGTTATCTATTTTTTCATATTTATTTGCATGGTAGTCTGCATCGTAGTTTCTTGTGACTTAAATTTTTTCTACCTCAATGATTGTTTCTTTCTAGGTATTCTAAATTTTATTTTGCTTTCTTCCTTTTTCTATCCTGGTAAAGGTGGCCAGTAGTAGTCCCTTTTGTTAATTTTTAACAAAGTTCGATTTTGATTTATTGAGATTTTTTTTTCTAATTATTAATTTCTGATTTTTTCTTTATTATGTCTTCATATGTACTCTTTTAATTTTACCTTTGTCTTCTTTTTTAATTCTCCAATTGGGTGTCCTTTCATAAGAGTTTAAGGCTATGAATTCTCCTCTGCTTATTGTTTTCTGTGACATCTAATTGATTTTGGTATATAATGTTTTTGTTCTCTTTATTCTTTTGGAAAGTTTGTATTTTTCTTTCACCAGAAAAGCAGTTCAATAGGAAATTCTTAAATTTTTATGTGGAAGGGCCTTTAAATATTGTTTTTATTAATGCCAAGAATTATCACAATATTATTATGATATTGTTTATAGTAATTTACTCTTTGGAATGCACTGATGCTTTGAGACTTAAAAGTGGATCGTTTTTGTCAGTCTTCCATGTTTGCTTGAGAAAAATATAGTCTTATTTTCAGAATGTAAAATGCAACAAAAGTTCAAAAGATCTACCTTATTCACTATATTGTTTATGTCATTTGTATCTTTACTTATCAGCCTAAGCAGTTTTGTACTAAGAGTGTTGTTTAAACATCCACTCTTATTAGTGTGTTTGTCTCCTTCTCCTATAGTTGTTTTTTTAAAAATTATTGATGTGCTATTAGGTAGACATTTGTTACTATATTTGCTGTGTTTTCATCTTGTTTTATGTGCTTTTTTAAAAATCTTCTTTCAAGTTTTTTAGGGGGAGAGGGACTATTTATGAAAGTTTGTAATTTTCTGTTGTAGTACTTACTACAACAAGAGTGGTAGTATCACATTTAGTAGAGGTAATGTAGTTTGTCCCCTATACTGATTTGGTTAAAAATGTAAATTAAGAATTAAAATTAAATTATACAATCATATACCATATTATGATGTTTTAGTCAACAATGAACCACATATACAACAGTGGTCCTATAAGATTATAATGGAGCTGGAAAGTTTCTATTGCCTAGTAATATCATAGCCATAGTAATATCATAGGGCAACATGTTACTCACGTGTTTGTGGTAATGCTGGTATAAACAAACTTGTGCTGCTCTTTGTGTAAAAGTATAGCACATAACAATTATGTACACTATATAATAACTGTGTTACTAGTTTGTATATTTATTACACTATACTCTTGTTAGTATTTTAGAGTATCTTCCTTCTACTTATATAAAAAAAGGTAACTGTAAAACAGCCTCATGCAGGCCCTTCAGAAGGTATTTCAGGAGACTGTTATAGGAGAGGACAGCTCCATGCATGTTATTGCCCCTGAAGACCTTCCAGTGGGAGAAGAGGTAGAAGACAGTGATATTCATTATCCTGACTCCGTATAGGTCTAGGCTAATGTGTGTGTGAGTGTGTCTTAGTTTTTAACAAGCAAGTTTAAAAGCAAGAAAAAAATAAATATAGAAAAAGCGTATAGAATGAGGATATAAAAAAAGAATTTTTGTACAGCTTTACAAGGTGTGTTTAAAGCTAAATGTTACTACAAAAGAGTCAAAAAGTTTAAAAAAAATTGTTTATAAAGTATGGTATGGTAAGCTAAGATTAACTTACTGCAGAAAGAAAAAAAATTTTAAACACATTTAATGTAGCCTAAGTGTACAGTGTTTTGTTAAGTCTACAGTAGCATATAGTAATGTCCTAGGCCTTCACATTTATTCAACACTCACTCACTGAGTCAACCAGAGTAACTTCCAGTCCTGCAAGTTCCATTTGTGGTAAGTGCCCTATACAGCTATAGCATTTTTAAATCTTTTATACAGTATTTTAATGTACCTTTTCTATGTTTAGATATATTTAGATACACAAATACTATTGTGTTACAGCTGCCTACAGTATTTACTATAGCAATATGCTATACAGGTTTGTAGCCTAAGAGCAGTAAGTTGTACTTTATACTCTAGGCGTGTAGAAAGCTATACTATCTGGGTTTGTGTAAGTACACTCTGTGATGTTCATTCAATGATGATCCCTGTCATGAAGCAGTGCATGACTATATTAAGAACCATATACTTACAGAAGCAATATGTCTTTAGAAAAGACAATAAAAATCCATTTTAGCTAACTTTTTGATCATTTATTGTGTTAGGCATTATGTTGTATTCTTTAAAAATATTATGTTTATAAATTAGTGCTTCATTGATAAGTAGGTAGATATTATCCTCTTGGACCACCTAACCTAAATGTTTAAGCTCTCTTCGAAACCTTGCTGATTTTGGAATATGATATGGTGTTGAACAATTGGTAACTAGAAAGGTAGCCTTGTGAGTGCTGATCTATTCTTTGGAAAACAAATGTATCTTTCTGATTTCCTTACTTATAATGGAATTACCAAAAATGATAGTGGTGTTTTGAGTAATGCCCACTTGCTTGTATCTCCCAGTGTCACTTGAAGGAAGTTGATGCAGTTTGAAATAACAACTATTATTTCAGTGGTGCAGATGCTCTCCTCACATCTGGAAAGGCACCTCTTTGTTGATCAGAGACATATTCTTTTCATGCAACAGCTTATATGAAGCCTTTCTTAATGATTCTGCTCTATACTGAGCTTTTCCTTTTTCTAATCTCCTATAGTTCCTAATGTATATTTTAAGCCTCTGAGCGCTCAGGTCTCGCTTGCCTTCATGTTGCGTTACGTTCTGAACTAGAATGAACTCCTTGAGATGTACTTCTTTTATGTTCCTCACAGCATATATATATATATATATATAATATATATATATATATATATATTATATATATATAAAAATATATATATATTTTATATATATAAAGAAATATATATATATATTATATATATATATATATTTCCTCTAGCCCTTCAAGAAATACTTTATTGACTGTTTAAGGCATGAAGCCAGTCTTGATGCAATATCTGTCGTCTCAGTGCCAGGTATACCTTGATTGTAGCACTCCTTGCCCCATTATGCTGCATGTGTTTCTGTTCTAAAGCTGCCTACTACGTTAAAGAGGATGGCCCTCAGAGGTAAGGAATAATTCTTCATGTCAAAATGTGGAAGTTAGTATACCTGTGGTCTTTAAAAATGCTTGTCACGGTGTCTTCTTGATTCCTGGGAATTGTGGTGGACTGAGTCAAGAGACTAAGTTCTAGTTTCAGCACTGCCATTGAGCAGAATTGCAAATGACATAACCTGTATAGGCTTTGGCTTTCTAGTGTATAAAATATGGGATTTCAACTATGTGATCTCAAAGGTTCCTTCTAGCCCTAAAATTCTGTGATTTTGTGAAAATGTGTTTTCCAGATACTTAAAGCTTATTGCAGAAGGTAATGTTTCTTATAGTGTTTCAAAAGTGCCTTGCCTATTGCTACACAATTAAGGAAGCTGAAGAGTAGAAAAAAAAATTAGTGACCTGGAAGAAGGAATTGTAATACCTGACCTGTATCTAGTAACAAAATACTTACTTTCAAAGTTCCCAGGATATTTATAGGGCAGGGTCATAAGCCTCATTAAAGCTGCTTGTTTACTGTTTGCTAGAGGGAATTCTAACACAATTTATTTATCAATCATGGTTGCTTGTAAAATGGAGTGTGAATGTGTTTGTAAGAATTTTTCATGGAATGTGCACATAATATGGTCAGTATTTAGAAGTAATGTTTCCTGTGTTGAACATCTATAAAATTTAGTTTTAATCACTTCTATATATGCAATATAAAAATTACTTATTGTAATACCTCTATATTATCTCCAGAGTAGTGTTGTATATCTTAGCTTAAGGATGCTGTAATATTATTAGGAGGTACAGCTGGTGAGACTCCTTTGAAGTATTTTGCTATTATGTAGTTAGGGTTATAGTATAGATTAATATACATATTATTCTTTCCTTACTAGTGAGGTTCTGCTATATATTTTCAGGAAATAGTTTCTGTGATTTTAATTATTTGGACTTTTAAAATTAATATTATATGAGTTTTAAATTAATAGGATTATTTTAAAAATATATACTTTCACTGAATTTTTCTTTGTCCCAGTAGAACTGTTATATGAATATGTTATTTTTGAACTTTGATAATTTGCCACATACCTAGGTTTCACAGATCAGTTCTATAAACTGTTTTAAGAACTGTTTACTTGTTTTAAAGTAAATTATAGATATCATCATATCTAAATATTTCATTATGTATACATATCTAAAAAACTAAAGACAATTTACTATATTATCAGAATTGTAATTACTACTTTATTTATTTATTATTTCTGAGATGGAGCTTTGCTCTGCCCCCCCAGGCTGGAATGCAAAGGTGTGATCTCGGCTCACTGCACTCTCCACTTCCTGGGTTCAAGTGATTCTCCCGCCTCAGCCTTCCGAGTAGCTGGGACTACAGGCGTACACCACCAACGTGCCTGGCTAATTGTTTTGTGTTTTTAGTAGAGATGGGGTTTTACCATATCGGCCAGGGTGGTTTCAAACTTGTGACCTTAAGTGATTCGCCCACTTTAGCCTCCCAAAATGCTGGGATTACAAGCATGAGCCACTGTGCCTAGCCTGTAATTACTACTCTTAACAAACTTCCCAGTCATTCCTTAATGTAAGGTGCAGTTTTGTCTTCCATCTTCCTATGTATCCTAAAATATGAAAATATAGAAATACAGATAATTATTCTAATCGTACTCAAACTCTTTTTTCCTTTTTTTGTGACTTTTTTTAGTGGACTTCTTTGTGCTACACTTTCTCTTTCTGTAAATCCAGCAGTCTAGATCATGTGATTTCTTTGGTCCCTTTTATTTCTCATGGCCTCTGACTCACTCTATAGAACTGGTTGTTAGCTAAAATCTGATTTAGGAAACTACTGGTATAGAACCAAGTCAATGTGGTGTCTTTGATATATATGTACATCTGGAGAGCATGTTTCTTGTCTGATAAATAGGAAAGCAGTGATTTGTGTTTATTTCAACATATATTTCCAGAAGCTGGTATGGAGCATGGAATATAATCAGCACTCAGTAAATAAGTGATGAGGACACAATGAAAAATTAAAAAGATTAATGCATAAATGAATTTATTAATTAGTTAATCACTGTTCAGGAGTAACGGGTCAAGCCAAACAGGTAGAGCTAGATATAGTGTATATAGCCAGGTACAGTAAGTCATTTGTAGATTTCCTAAATTCCCATTGCAAAAGATCAGGCGAGTGTATCAAAAGATCTTTACTATTTAATAGAGCCATTATGACTATTTCCTTGCAGGAAACTCAGTCACCACAGTCACATAGAGAAACTGACACTGGGAACTACTGTGGGTTGAATTGTACCTTCTCAAAAGCTTTTAAAGCATTATGAGGAAAAAGCCCTCATATATTAATATTAACCCTGAATGTAAATGGATTAAATGCTCCAATTAAAATATAAAGATTGCCAGAATGGATTTTTGTAAAAAAGTGAACCAACTATGTACTGGTTACAAGAAACTCACCTTGCTAGTAAAGACGCTTATAGACGGAAGGTCAAGGGCTTGAAAAAGATATTCCATGCAAGCGGAAACCAAAAGCAAGCAGGAGTAGCCATGCTTATATCAGATAAAACAGGCTTTAAATCAAAAACAGTTAAAAAAAAAAAAAAAAAAAAAGTAAACAAATAATGGAATAGGGTTTAATTCAACAAAAAAAATTAAAAAAAAAAAAAAAAAAAGACAAAGGAGGTTATATTATTTAATGATAAAACAATTCAGCAAGAGGATATAGCAGTCCTAAATATACATGCCCCCAACTCAGGAGCAGCCAGATTCATAAATACTACAAGACCTAAAGAAAGAGATAGCAATACAATAATAATGGGGGACTTCAACACCCCACTCACAGCACTAAATAGATCATTGAGACAGAAAATCAGCAAGGAAACTCTAGATTTAAATTGAACTTCAGATCAAATGGATGAGACATTTATTTGTAGAACATTCTATCTGCAGAATATACATTTTACTCTATCTGCAGAATATACATTTTACTCATCAGCACAGGAAATGTTTTCCAAGATAGACTACATGTTAGGCTTCAAAACTAGCCTCAATAAATTTTAAAAAATCAAAATCATATCAAGTGTCATCTAAGACCACAGTAGAATAAAACTAGAAATTAATACCAAGAGTAATTCATTAAACAACACATTCCTCACTGATCTTTGGATCAATGATGAAATTCAGATAAAAATTTTAAAATTTTTCCAAATGAATGAAAATGGAGACACAACATATCAAAGCCTTTGGGATACAGAAAAAGTACTGCTAAGAGGGAAGTATATATTTTTAAATGTGTACTTCAGAAAAAGAAATCACAAATTAACCAAACATCCAGTCTCAAGAAACTAGAAAAACAACAACAAACCATACCTAAAGCTAGC
>NW_016107490.1:918564-935479 GCF_001604975.1 Cebus imitator
AAGAAAGAAAAGGACAAAGGATCAACAAAATGACTAGTTTGTTCTTGAAACAGAGAAACTAAATTGGTAAACTACTAGCTAGACTAAGCAAGAAAAGAGAAGATCCAAATACACATAATCAGAAATTTAAAAGGAGACATTACAGTTACTACCACAGAAATGCAAGAGATCATCAGAGACTTCTATGAACAACTATATGCTTACAAACTAGAAAACCTAGAGGAAATGGATACAGTCCTAGAAACATACAGCCACCCGAGATGGAATCAGGAAGAAATAAAAATCCTGAACAGACCAATAACAAAGTAGTGAGATAGAACTGGTAATAAAAAATCTTCCAACAAACAAAAAAAAAGCCCATAACCAGATGAATTCATAGCCAAATTCTACCAAAAGTGCAAAGAAAAACTAATACCAATCCTACTGAAATTGTTTCAAAAAATTGAGGAAGAGGGAATCCTCCCTAGTTCATTCTGTAAAGCCAGTATGAGCCTTATGCCAAAGCTAAACAAGAACAACAACAACAAAAACCTTAAGTTCAATATCTCTGATGACCATAAATGCAAAATCCTCAACAAAATACTAGCAAAACAAATCCCACAGCACATTAAAAACAATACACCATGATCAAGTAGATTTCATTCCAGAGATGGCAAGAATGGTTCAACATAGGCAAATCAATAAATGTGATTCATCACATGAGCAGAATTAGAAACAAAAACCATATGATTATTTGTATATGCAGAAAAAAGCACTTGATAAAATTCAGCATCTCTTCATGATAGAAACACTCAAAAAATTAGGCATAGAAGGAACATAACTCAAAATAATAAAGGCCATATAAGCCAAAAATCACACTAAATGGGAGAAAGTTGAAAGCAATCTCCCTATAAACTGGAATAAGACAAGAATGCCTACTTTTACCACTCCTGTTCATCATAGTAGTGGATATCCTAGCTAGAGAAATCAGGCAAGAGAAAGAAATGAAATATATCCAAATTTCAAAAGAAGTCAAATTATTTCTATTTGCCAACAATATGATCTTATATTTAGAAAACCCTAAAAACTCTTCCAAACAACTCTTAGATTTGATAAATGAATTTAGTGAAGTTTGAGGTTGTAAAATCAATGTACAAAAATCAGTAGAATTTCTATATACCAGTAACAATGAAGCTAAAAACCAAATCAAGGCAGTTTTACTTAAAATAACTATAAAAATGAAATAAAATACCTAAGAATAACCAAGAAAGTAAAAGATATCTACAAGGTAACTACAAAACAGTGATGAAAGAAATTGTAGATGACACAAACAAATGGAAAAACATTCCATGCTTGTATATCAGAAGTGTTGTTAAAATGAGCACAGTGCCCAAAACAATCTACAGATTCAATGCAATATCTATCAAAATACAAGCATCATTTTTTCACAGAGTTAGGCAAAAATCAGTCTGAAATTCACATAGAGCTAAAAAGGTGGCCTGAATAGCCAAAGCAGTCTTAAGCCCAAAGGACAAACTTGGAGGCATCACATTTATACTACAAATTATACTACAAGGCTATGATAACCAAAACAGCATGGTTCTGGTATAAAAATAGACACTAGATCAGTGGAACAGAATAGAGAACCCAGAAATAATCTACAGCCAAGTGATCATTGATAGAGTCAACAAAAGTGTACACTGGGGAAAGGATACTCTGTTCAATAAATTGTGGTGGGAAAATTGGATTGTCATTTGCAGAATAATGAAAATGGACCCCTGTCTCTCACCATATACAAAAATCAACTCAAGATGGATTAAAGACCTAAATGTACGACCTGAAGCTATAAAAAATACTAGAAATAAAACGAGGGAAAGCTCTTCTGGACATTGTTCTAGGCAAAGAATTAACGACTAAGATCTGAAAAGCTTAAGCAGCAAAAATAGACAAGTGGGACTTAAACAGAAAAGCCTCTGCACAGCAAGAGAAACAACCGAGTGAACCGACCAGTTGCAGAATGGAAGAAAATATTTGCAAATGATGCATATGACAAAGGGCTAATATCCAGAATCTATAAGGAACTTGACAAGAAAAAAAAAACCCCTAATAATAAGTGGGCAAAAGACATGAACAGATATCATTTAAAATAAGACATACAAATAGCCAGTAAGTATATGAAAAAATGCTCAACATCACTAATCATCAGAGAAATGCAAATTAAAACCACAATGAGATATAATCTTATACAAGTCAGAGTAGCAATTATGAAAAAGACAAAAAATAACATGAACATGTTAGCGGGGATGCAGAGATAAGGGATTACTTATACACTGTTGGTGAGAATATAAATTAGCACAACCTCTGTGGAAAATAGTATGGAGATGTCTCAAATAACTAAAAATAGAACTACCATTCAAAACAGCAGTCCCACTACTGGATATCTACCAAAAGGAGCAGATATCATTGTATCAAAAAAATACCTGCACTTGTATGTTTATTGGAGCACTATTCACAATAGTGAATTATGGAATATGGAATTAACCTAAGTGTCCATCAATGGATGATTGGATAAAAATGTCGTGTACCTGTACTATGGAATACTATTCAGCCATAAAAAGAATGAAATCCTGTCATTGCAGCAACATGGATGGAACTGGATACTATTATGTTAGGTGAAGCAACTTAGAAACATAGTCAAATACAAAATAATACTACATATGGACATAAAGTGTGGAATACCAGTCAGAGATTTGGGAGGATGGAGAGGAGGGATGAGAAATTACTTCTTGGGTACATGTATGACTTGTGTCCTTATAAAAAGGGGAAATTTGAACATGGAGACAGACATGCATGGAGGAAAGACAATGGAAAGAGATGAGGAAAATACCATCTATAAGCCAAGAAATGCCTGAGATACCAGAACCTAGGAGAGAGGCGTGGAAAAGATTATTCCTCACAGCCTTCCAAAGGAAGCAACCCTGATGACACCTTGATTCCAAACTTCTAGACTTCAGAACTATGTGGCAATACAGTTTCATTGTTTAAGCCACCAGATTGTAATGCCTTGTTACAGCATCCTTGCAAAATTAATAGAGGAACATAGAAGTCTTTGGCTGGAGGTTGATATAATAAAATTTCCAACTAATTTTAATATAAATCTCAGGATAGTGTTCTGTTCCATGTAAGTTGCTCACACGCTAGCATGAATACCAGCACACACACACACACACACACACACACACACACACACACACACACGGCTGTGGGCACTAGGACAGGAAAAGAGAAAAGGAGGGGAAAAGGTGAGAACAGAGGGCAGAAATAGATATCTACTTTATTTTGCCTATGGCCACTCCAGGTGGGACCAGACCAGATAGTGTTTCTAAAATGATTTGTTTTACACGTAAGCCCTCCAAGCAGTTCTTTAACATGTGGGTTGGGATCTCATCTTTATTATATAGTCTACTTATTTATTCTAAAGTTGTATTCTTTTACAGGATCAGAAAGATGATATCAAAAGAAGGATGTTTGCCTTCTCTTAATCCCAGGCAAAAGGTTTGATAGAAGATTGGAACTATTTTCTAGAGTCGTATTTTATGTAACTTTCAATTTTCAGAATTCAGTCTAGGATATGAGCTCTAGAATCAGACTCCTTGCATCTAAGTCCTGGCTCTACCTCTTGTTACCCCTGTGTTTTTAGCCAAGTTATTTCACCTCTTTGATCTGTTTCATCAGCTAAAAATAAGGATAATAGTTATCTTACTCAAAGTGGCATTATAAGAATCAAATTATTTGTGACATTATAAGAATCAAAGTGGCATTATGAAAATCAAAGGATTTAAACATGTACAAGTCTTTGACCAGCATATGGCATGTAGTAAGCACTCAGTACAGCTAGAAAATAATAAAATATTTTTTATGATTGGTATGCTGATAACAAAAGACACCTTTTCATATTTTGCTGTATAAGAACTCTTTAGATTTATGAAACAAGACGTATTCTGATTAGATAAAGAAAATGGTAATTTATTGGACTTAGTATATAGTTCTTCTCAGGTATATGGTTTGATGATAGAATCCCTCTAGTTATAGGAAATAGAACTATAAGGGTCTAATTTCTATCATAAGGAGAAATGTATTTACACTTAACTAATGTATAAAAATTAATGTTTGACTGTCTACACTCAGTACATGTTTATTGAGTGTCTACTGAGTTCCACTGGTTATACTTCTATTTCTAAAAGTTAGACGCATACATGACCAAATAGCAGTTTATGTACAAAATATTTGAGCATCCTGCTTCACAAAATATTACATATAGGCTTTTTTTTCAGTTAATGTGGGAAAGTGACATTTCTGAATTTTGAATTACTCCTTGAACTGTGTAAATTTAACTGATTAAAAGGTACCCTTTTTTAGTGGCTGTTAAAAACCCTAGAACTCCAAGGGGCTATGCAAGTAGCACTATTGCTGGAGACCTCAAATACTGTCTTTGAATTTAATAGAATGTGTAGTTAGTTTAATGCACATAGGCTACTTCCAATGCTGGATAGTTGTGTTTTCTGTAGACACAGCCTACATACGTTGAACCTTTTTATAATATAACAATGACAATCGAATTATATCAACTAACATTTTGCGAGAGTTTACTGTTTACAGATATACTAGGCTCTCATAATACTTACTGATATACTGAAAAGTCTTGATTAGGTTCAGATTTCAATCAGACAAAGAGAAAGACCATTAAGCAGTTGCAATCCAGATTCCCCTCTTCCATTGCTTTTTTTATTTTGTCAATGTACAAACACAGGTTATATGTTTTGTTAGGTTGGAAATTGAGAGTATCATAGGCTTTTTCCTTATAATCCTTGAGAACTTGTGTTGAAAGGACAAGTTAGAAATAGACTGTAATTATAAAGATTTTCTATAATAGGTAAAGGTATTTTTAGTAATAAGGCAACTGCTAGTCTGTGAATTACTGAGTGAATTTTCCCCAAAAGTCTGGAAAGCCTATTAAGTCACAGTCCTATTTAATCCAACAGGCTTTGATGTTTTGCTAAAAGACCCAGGTTAGAATAGAAAAGGAGATCATGAGGTCAGAATGCTATTGTCATTTAGAATATTACTACATATACCTTGAGGTGTTTTGATACTTGAATCTATGGCAGTATTCAAGGCAGTCATAGTCTTGGTCCTGATGAGGCAGTAGATGGAATGAAGTAGTAATAAAGGCACAGCTTTTCTGATGGTTGTTCAGCATAATGACCTCATGAGCATGTCATTAAGTCTTTCACTCAGTAAATACGAAAGTGATAAAATTTTCAGTTTGGAAATATGAGTAGATAGTTATAAGTTCTAGGAGGAAAAAAAGATCCAACATACAAAGCAGATTATTTTTAAGAATAAGCACATGTTGCTTCCATCAGAAAATAGGAAGTGCTTTTTACAGGTCAATAAAACTACAGTTTTGAAAACTATTATCTTCATGCTTATTCTAATAAACTTCATATTTGAAAAGTAAGCTAGCACCTCTTTAAGGTTGTGTTACTTTGTCTAGACTGAATTGTGACAAAGCACTATTATCATTTGTGGGGTTTTATTATTAGCAAACATGGTAGGGAAATTGAGGAGAAACAAAAAAGTACTGTAAGAATCATTTTCTTACCAAACAAAAAAGTACTTTCTTGTATGATAATACAAAAAAAAGTACTTTTCAGTACTTGGGCGCTACTTTCTCTTGCAATAATACAAAACACAAATTTGCATCAAGACAGTAGCATCTGTGAGGCTACATCCATGTTTTACCAGATATGAGTGATTCTTGTGAACATAAACATGTGGCTGCTTCACTTTGGTCATATAGTGGTTTTTATAAGTGTGCATGTAATTTATTTTGAAGATTTTTTCATTATGGTATCTTTTGGAAAAATAGGAAAATATTATTCCCTATTCCAGTAAGATAAATGATGGCTTTTTGTTATAATGAAAAGCCTTTAAAGTTGCCGAATACATGTATATATCCTTCCCAATGGGTTTTTCTTTTTTACTGGTTGAAGACCTTTTACTTATTTGTAAACCAGTTAACTACAATGCTGTTCATACTGTAAGGTAACTGACATTTTTCAGTTTCCTGTGAACTGAACAATCCCTTCAGTTTCAAGGTCTTCACTCTTTGCACATGGTATTTTCTGGAACAATTTATAGAGTTTAATAAGTGTTGTCTAGCTTGTCATTTTTAAAAGTCATGAACAGTGACTTTCCTCCTAGTATAATTTTCATAAGTCTCTCATTAGGAGAGCTTAATGGACACATTTCTCATTGCAGCAAGGTGTGCTAATTAAAAAGATTTAATTGTACAAAATTGTCCAAATTGTAATAAGGTATTGTACAACAGAAAAAATTAGTTTACTTAATATTGTTCTTCATAAGTGACCTCATTTTGAGAGCTGTATATGCATCTATTCTCTCATGAATCTTCATGGTAGACATAAAATAGTGAACAAATGTGATATAACGCGTGGTCACATCCCAGTGGACAATGACATTTGTTCACATTGGTGTCCTGCTTCTTTCTCTGCCAGCTCCAAATGTCTTTCTCCCTTTCTTCGGCTTATATTCTCCTACCTCTTTTATCAACATGGCATCAAGCATTGAGAAATGTTTCCATTTGAGCCAGCCTGGCCGCTTGCTACTCAGTGTTCTTGGCTGCGTGAGAAGCAGGAAAGCAGCAGATTTTACCCTTGTTAGGAAGGAGGTCCTTTACTTTTTTACATCAGCCATTACTCTGTCACTCAGTCCTTCATAAATGGACAAACCAGGAACTAGTTGGATTAGGGTGTTAGTCACCAGTCAGCTAGTTTGCTTTTGGTACAAAAGTGATTAAATCATTTTCTTACCAAATCTCCCCTTCCTCTTAACTCTCTCTTTTTCTATTGATTAATAGATAATTAATTAAGACCCAACTTAAATGTTGCTTCTTTCTCTGAGCCTCCCTATTAGAGAGAACCTTTCCTTGCTGTAAAATTTCGTAGATTTCATGCTTCTGTTAGAGTATATGTTACCTTTAGGCCTGTAGAGGTGCTTATGCCATCTCCCTTTCTTCTATGTGGGGCATATGGAAAATATCTGAGAACTTCTGGTCAGACTGATTTAGGTTCAAGCCTCAGCTTTGCCAGTTAGTAGAATTTATTTGTTTTACACAGATCACCTAACCTTATTCATTCTTTTTTCTCATTCTCAAAAGATCTTAAAATAACTTCTTAGGGTCATGAGGATTAAATGATTGGACTTATGTAAAGCATTGAATACTCTGACAGCATATATTCAATAAGTGTGCATTCATTTTTCTCTTTTTTGAAGTTTGCATTTCCTGTTTATTATGCTTGCAGTCAGGTATCTGTTAAGTTTGGCACCCAGGTATCTTAAAAATTTAATTCAGTTTGTCTAATTATTAAATCAAAAAAAAATTATTCAAACCAACTGTGCAGAAGGCCTTAGAGCAGGTGCTGTTATGGATACAAAAATGTATATACAACATTATCCTGGTCCCTCAACTCCTAGGAGCCTACAGCCTTTAAAAGTGGAGCCAAAGCCTAAATTTTAAAAAAGCTAAATAACTTTGTACATTGTTAAAATAGCAAATTCATGTGGACAAGGTGAAAACCCAGTAAATTGCCTTGTGCTTAAAAGGCTCTGTATTAGTCCATTCTCATGCTGCTGTGGAAAAAAAAAAAAAAAAACCCAAGACTGGATAACTTATAAAGAAAAGGGGTTTAATTGACTCACAGTTCTCCATGGCTGGGGAGGCCCCACGTAACTTACTATCATGGCAGAAGGGGAAGCAAATACGTTCTTCACATGGTGGCAGGAGAGAGAAGTGCCAAGCAAAAGGGAGAAAAGCCCCTTATAAAACCATAAGATTTCATGATAACTCACTATCACAAGAACAGCATGGGGGAACTGCCCCATGATCTAATCACTTCCCAGGAGGCCCATCTCTTAACACATGGGGATTACAATTCCGTTTACAATTCAAGATGAGATTTTGGGTGGAGACACAGACAAACCATACAGGATCTACCCAGAAAGGCCCTTCTCTTGCAACTCACCACAGAGAGAGATTATACAGGATTCTTCACTCACACACACACACACACACACGTTGTTTGTTTTTGTTTTGAGATGGGGTCTTATTCCATTGCCCACAAAATCACAAGGTTCTTTTTAGTCATTAGCTTTATCCGTCCATCTGGAAAAATAAAGCAGTGCAAAAGCCTACAAGCATCAGGAAGCAAAGAAAACTGAAAATACGGGCTTAACTAAGTGCAGAACTTGAGAATATGGCATACCCATATACAAATCTAGCCAGGTGAAAAAGGAAGGTGATTTTCTAGATGGGCTCCTTAGTATATGAAACTTGTGTTTTTCATGATCATACTTAAAGGCTAATTTGTTTTTCATCTTCATTCCATTCTTAAGGCTCTGATTTATTGACCCCTGTGTCATAAATTGGGGAGAACATGTATATACATGTATTCAGCAACTTTAAATGATTTTCTTTAAAAGAAAAAGCAATCATTTATCTCATTTCAGTAGAGCATAACATACTCCTGTTTTTTCAACAAGATACCATAATGCAAAAATCTTCATAATAAATTAAATGCATATTCACAAAAATCACTATATGATGAAAAGGGAATGAAGCATGGAATGAACCAGCAGCATGTTTATGTTCATAAGAATCATTGATATCTGTTAAAACATGTATGTGGCATCACAGATGCTACTATGTTTTGATGCAAATTTGTGGCTTGTATTATTATACAGTACTTTTTTGTTTCTCTTCAATTTCCCTACTCGTTTGCCAAGAATGGAGTTCTCGGGGAGGCTGATACTGAGATAGAATTAGGAGGGCAAGGGCTTTTTGGAGACAGGAATCTAATACCCATGAAAGATAAAAGGGGAGGAAGCAGGATTGAACAAGGAAGGATTTCAGAGTGGGATGTTGATATGACCACTTGTGAAAGGAAAGGGAACAAGAGGCAGAATTGAGGAAGGAGAGCTTCAGACATGATGCAGATCTGACAAAATCTCAGTGCCCCCTCCCGACATTGGGGAGCTCTAGAGCAAAGATTGCCCATTAGGAAAGACCCCACCTATGTAGAAATGGTCACAAACTCTATCGATTGCTCAATAAGTGTGTGGCCTTGGTGCACATGCTGTGGTAGGTCCCAATGGCTCTGCCCCTAGTGAGTGTCAGCCTATTGCACTCCTCATAAGTGAAGGGCCACGTCTTTCTTGATGGGATCACACCTCAGTGGCTTTAACACTACCATTTAAATCACAAAATATCTAAATTGAAAGCCCATAAAAGCATTAGTTCATATTAGGTGTTTATTGGAGGGGTTGAGAAGTTCACTAAAACAACAAAACCCTTGTACAGACTGGACTTAGTGTGGGGTGGCTTGCATTGTTTGGGAATATATTATTTTTCATCTGTTAAATGTCAATAACATCCATTTTCCCTATTTACCTCACAAAGTTTTTTTAAAAAACTAAGAAAGGTGAGAAGAACGAGTACCATGTGAGAGTCAATACAGTGTAATAGAAAAATCTCTGTGTCAAGGAGAAGGAAAGCAGGTAGGGCTGTCCCATGTACTCATGGAGAAGGGAAATGATTGCTACCTTCAGAAAAAGTGCATAAAAGGAAAGTCATTTGAAATACATTAGGGAGGCTGGGTACACCAGCTCACGCCTATAAAGCAGCACTTTGGGAGGCTTAAGCAAGAGGATTGCTTGAGCCCAGAAGTTCAAGACCAGCCTGGGCAACAAAGTGAGACCCCCATCTCTATATTTAAAAAAAATAATAATAAATGCATTAGGGAGTAATTATTTATATATTCCTATGGCTACTCTTACTATAATACAAATAATCACACCTACCCGATCCTGGTATGAATCTTGAGTTTTCTAGACAGGCTTGTTTAAAACTAGGGGTACTATATATATTTACTATTAAAATGAAAAATATTAGCCAGTTGTCTTTGATTTCATAGAAAAAAAAAGGGGGTAATATATTTTTGAAAAGTTGAACTGAAACAAGTTTTATTTTAGAGGTTGGCAACTTTTTCTGTAAAGAACCAGATAGCAAATATTTTAGGCTTTTATGAGTTCTGTGGGTCACATATGGTTCTCTGTTGCATTTTCTTTTCTTTTTCTTTCCCTTTACAATTCTATAAAAATGTAAAAATTATTCTTAGCTTTAGGGTATATAAAAATAGGACCAAGACTGTGACCCCTACTGTAGATTTAGTTCTACATAAACTCATTTTTTACTTCAACATAATTTCAGAGTTGACAGAACCCTTAATTCTACATTGTATTTTTTAAAAAGATAACAGAATTTGGAAGTCGTATAGGCCAGAATTCGAGTCCTGCTTTCATCCTTTACTAGCTCTGTGACTTGGGCAAGTTAGTTAACTGCTGGGATTCTCAGCTTTCTTATTCATATGTAAAATAAAACCAGTGCTACCAGGGTGGATGTGGTTGTCTGGATTCAATGAAATAATTTGGAAAAGTACTTTGTCCAATAATTATTAGATAATAGACCCTCAAAAAATATTACTTCATTTCTTCCATTCCTTTGCTTATTTGATAATATTTTCTAGATTCCCCTCCCCGATACCTTCTTTGTTCTAGTAAAATTTTAGACTGTGTATCTCTAGCAAGTTATCTTAGTAGAACTCTCAGTGTGACCTAATTGTAGTCTGTTAAGGATGGTTAGGAAACTTCTCTTCACTCTCTCTGAAGGGTCACTGGGATGACCTGACAGTATAGTAACAGGAAAAAAAAAGCCTACAAATTTATTGTGTACATGGACACAGGAGTCCTGAAAATATGCGACTCAAAGAAGGTCCAGATGGTTGAGGCTTAAATACCCTTTTCGTATGGAAGAAGGAAGTGGGGAAGTATATGCAGTTTTAGAAGCAAATGGCTTTTGAGGGAAATGAATGAGCCCAAACAACAGACTGTTGGCCTAGGACAAAGTCCTGAGCTCTGGGGGACATTACTGCAAATTGTGGGAAGTGGAGGGGTAGAACTCTGCTATGAACACAAGTTGTCTCTTAGGTAATCTCTCGGAAGTACCTTAAGAAGAATAGAAGAAAAACCTGTCTGGGTGTGGTTATGACTTTTAATCTTTCCTTTGGTGACTAATCTTTTCTGGTTATTTGATGAGATTCCTAGGGAAGGAGTTTTAAGACAGTTGCATTTCTTCTGGAAGAACTTCCCTTAATCAGATGATGGAACTTCAGAGAGAGCCCCTCCTACTGCTTCCCAAAAGAAAGAGGATGGTAGAGACTGGGAGCAGAAGTACAGAGACCTTGGTCCTGAGGCTTGTTTCTGAGGCCTTTCAGTTTCCTTTCATTCAAAGTTCTTAGCATGCCAAGGTGCCTTAATTTGGAATATTATTTTCTGAGCCCCAACAAGTCAAATTAATTTGTCAACATTTTGATTATTTGAGACAGGTTATTGACTTGACTTCTTCTTACGTATGGTTTCTACTCACCAAAAGCAATCACTCTTAGATCTCTTTGGTAGTGCCCCATAATCTGTATTTTAAAATTATATTAACATATACTGGTGGCAAAACTTTTGTGAGAATCTTAGAGAATATTTCCTAGAATTTCCTGAAGGATATTTATATTCTTTTATGTTTATATAAATATTTTGAACCCTATGCTAAGCTGGTGGATTAAAGTCCAAACTAGGAAAAAAAGATGTATATGAAGGTTGAGAGTGGGGATGGATGGTTGTTCATTTTGCTAAAGGAGTCTTAACTCCACTGTTTTGTTCAATTGCTTTTAGTGATTATTTGAATCCTACCTGTAACTTCCTATTAAGACTACCTTGACATTTCTCGTTGGTTGGAAAACAGCAAGTGGTGGTGTTGGAGAGATTACTTTCTTAGAAATCATGCTCCTCAAGGTTGTACTCATGCATGTTCTAAATTGTTTTAGGTCTGAAATACTTATGGACTGAAATAGCAAATAGCTAATGTATATCTTCTTTGTTGTACTGTTAGCTTTTTGTCTTTTTTTTTTTTTTTTTTTNTGAGACAGAATCTTGCACTGTTGCCCAGGCTGGAGTTCAGTGGCACAATCTTGGCTCACTCAGTCTCTGCCTTCCGGGTTCAAGTGATTCTCCTGCCTCAGCATCCTGAGTAGCTCAGATTACAGATGTGTGCCACCACACCTGGCTAATTTTTGAATTTTTAGTAGATACAGGGTTTCACCATGATGGCCAGGCTCGTCTCAAACTCCTGATCTCAAGTGATCTGCCCACTTTGGCCTCCCAAAGTGGTGGGATTACAGGCATGAGATACCATGCCTGGCCAGGTTTTTATCTTTATATTAAATATAAATCCTATACTGCCCTTCAAAGTTTGAGCAATCTAGCAAAACCCAGAGGCCTGTAGCTTAGTGATGACAAAGATAGCCTTAATATTCCCCTTAGCTTGACACCACTTGATAGGCTTCTTCCTGACTGCAGGCCCCTGACCTCTCTTTCTTAGAGCATTAACATAAGAATACTTGAAATTGTAAATTCTTTTCTTTCCCTTTGAGATATAAGTTTTCTGTCATCCATCTGCCACTTGTATAACCCAAGATGGTTATTCTTTTGCAGGATATTAGTCATTGTGGGAGGTAGGAGCCTTAGCACCAATTAGCAAGCATAGATAGCATGATCACATTGACCAGCCTCACTATAACATCCTCTGGTACTTTTCTGCTGTATCACCCCAGTGCTTTTTAAAACTTCCACCTTTTGTTTCATTGAAGTTTAGTTCAGACTCTTCCCTATTACACTTGCCTCTCTCCTATTGCAATAGATTTGAATGAGGTCTTATGTTTTTAACTTGTCTGGTACTATTTCCCTTTGACAGTGATTGAGAATAAAAGCTCTAGAGTCACAATTGCCATAGACACCTGACTTCATTTTACTACACAAGCCCCATAACCTCACTAAACTTCTGTTTCCATATAAATAAAATGGAGATAATGGGACTTAAAGGATCAGCAGATGTAAGGCGCTTAACATACTGCTTGGCACATAGTAGGCACCTCATAAAATTCAAGTCTTATTTCTTTGTGCTGGTGAGTATATAAAAAGCTTCTTAATAGCTCTTTTTTTTTTTTTTTTAAATAGTAAACTAGTATATTAAAATACGATACCATTTGTGTAATTATCAATATGTCCCATTTTGGGATATCTGCTTTGTAATGTGAAGCCTGTGTAGTTCTTGGAATAAAGACAAAAATGCATCAGAAACAGTGAAAGCAAGCAACCTGTTCCATATTTGATCCTGATGTGTCTAGTTGAGTTAGGGCAGAGAGATCAATTACTTCTGAGGCCATGTTAAGAAACAGCATCTGTGGGAGGGAGAGACAAAGTGAAATATTTGTTTTCAGACAGCCTTGCAAGTTACTCCAACACATCTCTGTGCTGTTTATATTTTAAAGTTTAAAATATCTCTTACTGAGTCTATCCTAAAACCAAAAACTTAAACTAAAATTCAAATGCAGACTTTCCTTTTAATAGATCTATTTTTAAAGTGCAGATTATATTGTAAATACTCTATTGTCTCGAAGCTGCATTATGAAACACTGCCTAAATCCTTTAATTTTAAAGAAATGTATGTGAAATGATACATTTTCAAAGTTGAAACTGCTTTCTTTTTCTGGGGAGGGGGAATGGTAATCATAGTTGGAAACTGCTATTTTCTGACTACACGTCACAGTAAATGTCTAGTCAAAACACTTCTCCATTCAATGTATGCTGTGTCTGTAAAACTACTTCTCCCTCTTTCTTCTCCCTCCAAAAGTAATCTGAGGTAAATTCACTTGAATTGCCATCTAACTTTTAACAATCTGTATTCTGTTTGGAGGCCCTGTGTGCGATCCTAACTGACTTACAAAGGTAGCAGTGATGATATGGATTCGTGTGAAAGGTCAAAAGTTCTGCATCCATGTTCTATTCATAAATACAGATGATAACATGATGGTGTTTTTTGTGTCTTGGTTGAGTCATTACCTCTTACAGTCTCTTCACTATCATTATGTTTTCTGTTAATGGAGACTCATAACATTAGGTTTACAGCTGACCTATGACATGCCAGGGTTAAGGGTGCTGACCCCCACTCTCCTGCACAGTCAGAAATTTGCATAATTTTAATTTTTGACTTCCCAAAAACTTTACTAATAGTCTACTCTTTTCCAGAAAGCCTTCCTGATAACATAAACATTCAAATAATACTTATTTTGTAGTTATATGTATTATACATACTGTATTCTTACAATAAAGCTAAAGAAAAACTGTTAAGAGTATCAAAAGAAAGAGAAAATATGTTTACTGTTTATTAAGTAGAAGTAGATCATCAAGAAGGTCTTCATCATCTTCACGTCGAGTACGCTGAGGAGGGAGGGGTTGGTCTTGCCATCTCAGGTATGGCAGAAGCAGCAGAAAATCCATATATAAGTGGACCTGTGCATTTCAAACCCATGTTCAAGAATCAACTTTATACTTTTAGAATGTTTGCTCTTATCCCCTCTTCCTGCTTGAAATAGTTTTATGTTTCAGGGAGGGGTTACAGGAAAAAGCAAAGCCTCCTCAACTGTGTGAATACAGATAAAAAGACATATTGTGGTTTATAATGTCTAGATGCCCACCTGGAGGGAAGGGAATTTAGGAGCAAAATAAAAAGATTAAAAATCTAAGTCAACTCAGAAATAAGATATGCCAATGATGAAGAAAGGATTTAAGTTGGAAATTTATTATGGCCCCCCAGTTGTACATATTTTATCCTAAGGCACCATTTGGTTTAATAAAATGTAGATCTGAGGCTGTTCTTAACCTATCAGTTTCTTAAGACTTAATTATAAAGGTTATATTTTCAGAGGACAAAGGCATTATTCATTCGTCTGTGCTTGTCTTCCAGGTTTATCTTGCAGATTATGGACTTTCCTACAGATATTGTCCCAATGGGAGCCACAAACAGTATCAGGAAAATCCTAGAAAAGGCCATAATGGGACAATAGAGTTTACCAGCTTGGATGCCCACAGGGGAGTAGGTGGGTTTCTTTTTTCTTCTTCTTATTTTTATTTCAGAAGAATGATTAGAATCAAGGGTAATGAGGCTGCATGCAATGACCTTTGCATAGTCAGTTTGAAGCATAAGAGCACTGGTGAGACTTTTATCAAAAGTAGTGAATTCATGTTATGCCAATGAGTATTTCTTCTAACAGTGGAAAGAAATGTAGACTATGACAAGTGATGAAGGAGCAAAAATGTGTCAAATAAGCAAAACTTGATGCTCATTTTGGCCCGAAAACCACTAGTTTGTATAGGTTAGACTTGGAGGTCAGCGCTGAATATTTATACTGAAATGTATGTTACAGATTTGGTAAAGTTGCGCATGGGGCAGGCACAGTGGCTCATGCCTATAATCCCAGCACTTTGGGAGGCTGAGGCAGGAAGATCGCTTGAGCCAGGAGTTGAAGACCAGGTTTGGGCAACATGGTGAAACCCCATCTCTACAAAAAAAATACAAAAGGGGTAACACTTGCCTGTGGTCACAGCTGCTCGTGAGTCTGAAGTGGGAGGAGGATTGCTTGAGCCTAGGAGGTTGAGGCTGCAGTGAGCCATAATCATGCCTCTGCTCTCCAACTTGGGCAACAAGTGCAAGGCCTTGTCTCAGGAGAAAAGAAAAAGGTGCACATGTGAACAGTTATTCCTGTTTTTCCATTGTACCTGTACCAAAGCTTTAGAAGATATCATTTCTCAACAATAAGGATATATTTTCTGAAACTATAAAGTGTTAATTTGTGGAAATCTCTCCCAGTCACCTTTCATATATCTTACTTATTTAAACTCATTTTGATGGTATTGGAAACACATTTGCAGGTAAATTACATACATAGTCCTTTTATTGGATATTGATTGTACTGCCTTGCATTCCAAGGCAGACTTAATTCAACAATTCCCTAATTAGTTAAAGTCATAACCTATGTCTTGTATTCATTTACCATTAATTAAACCTTAGCTGTTTATTACACTGCAGTCCAAATCCAATAGCCGACCCAGAAAGCCATGGAAAAGGAAGTAGGAGGTCAATATTGAAAATATATGGTGCCGAGTCCCACTGATGGTTGCTTTGTTCACAATCAATATGGTCAATGCAACTGTACTTTCTTAGTTGCTCTGTCAGCAAGACAAAAAGTCAATTCTGTTATGCTAGTGAAAAAATGGTAATTATTGAAAAACTTTGGCTTTCAAAATTATATTCTTTGTAAACTTTGTTTATAAAAGTATTTTCAAATATGATAAACCAAACAATTTTTAAACAACTTTGAAAGGACCACATTTTCACTAAAAGTCAATTAGATATTTGCACTTCTTAATGGTTGTTGAACTGTTACTCTAAACTGATACTTTCTAACAAGTTTTAGTTGGTGAAAACAACTGTGTATTATTGCCTTTTCTATTAAAAGGACCATTGATCATGTAATGTAGAGGGTCCTGATCATTTTGCAGACCATTAGAACCCATACTGGCTTTTTAAGGTAGGACAATGAAAAAGTAAAACAAGTAAACCTTCTTCCTTTCAGAAAGATTCATAGGTGGCATTTTCCGAAATGGAAATTAGCTTTTATATTCCTGATCAGAGTAAAATGAATGACTATATTTTTTAAGTATAGTTTGGTTAGAATAGTAATGATCAATCAGAAATTTTGTAGTGTTGTATGATTTTTCAGTACTCACATTGTTAATAAATTAGTGAACATTTAAAGGTAATCTGGGGGCATATATTAAGAAATGTGAGAATTAAATAAGAAATTTAAGAATTAAATGCTCTTAGTGGTTTTTTTTTTTTTTTTTT
>NW_016107490.1:936824-950373 GCF_001604975.1 Cebus imitator
TAAATACGTGTGATGTAGTACTAATAAGAGTGTATATTTTGTGTATTTAAAGTGGAGAGTTCTAGGAATGTTTTTGCTGACATTTTAATGTGAAGTTTTAGTCTGGGATATAAAATGGAAGATTTGATGTCCTCAAATGTTTGAATATGTTTACTCCTATGTTTTACATTTAATTTTCCAAAGTAAAACATTTCAGTTGAGGATTTTATTAGAAAATAAATAATCATTTAGCAATATCTAGAACCTGTAATAAACAGTGCCATAAAGCTTATAGGAAAATGCAGGTCAGATTCATAAATATTCATGTGTTTACTTTCAATACAGTCACTATGTAGTTTAATCTCAGAAAAATCTGTTTTTCAGTCCAACTATGAGATCAAATAAATACTGAGGAAAAATAGTGCAAAATAAAGTATAAAGAGCAAACAAAATTATTACTAGGATATAGAATTTCTAGGTGCCAAAGCATTTGCCAAGTGTCAGGTCTATCTGTATCTGGTCAGGCCAAGAGACCTGAAGGGAAATACTCAAGCTTCAATGTAAAACTGGCTTATGAGTTAGCCACTCAATGGAAACTACTATTAGACTGATCAGACTATCTGTTCTGTGCTACTTTTTGTAGCAGGTTATTAAAAACTAAAGCTAAATCTCATTTTTCTATGGATTTTTTATAATGAAGGAACTTGTATAAGCTGCCAATCAACCATTTCATCTAAGCATTTTCTAATTCAAATTTACATAAAAGGAGGGTAGTTCAAAGGGGAAAAATAGTTATGAAGTTATTACAAACCAAAAGATATGCATGGAGATGTATAGAGGTGGATGGACAGATGGATGAATGAACGGATAACTATTCCTAGAACTCCTGTACATCTGCATATCTGTTTTTTTTTAAAAAAAATTGTGGTTATTCTTCCAAACTCAATTCTCTTGAATGATCTAAAGGTATTTTCTAAGTGGCTAAAGTGCTTCATTTAGTATAAAATTAGAATAATATACGTTGGGCTTATTTCTTCTATTATTAATTTTTTATTATTCATAAAAACTAACATGTATAAACATTGACATAGTTGGGCTTATTGCCTGATAATTAAAGAGAATTATATTTGTGTCAAATGTACTATTTTAAAATTTGTTACTTTCTTCGTAATGTTAAAAAGCAATATTTGAATCAATGTGTGGTATAGATTTTTGTAGATTTTTCTACTCACTGAGGCATGCAGTCAATACCTAATTTCTCTAGAGATATACTGCATTTAACATATTGAGCTTTTTTAAATACTTCAGACCTGTGCATTGAGTCTATAATACCTATCTTAATTTGACATCTTTGATGACCATATAATACGATACCTAAATTGTATTTTAAGTGTCCATTTGTTTACCTAATACATTCAGTGTCAAAGAAATAAATACATTGCATACTTTTTTTTTTTAATTTTTGCCAATTGCTATGGTATGTGAAATCCAAGTCTTGTGTTATTTCTTGCATGGTTTCATTTCACTCTAACACTCTAACTTACAAAATATATGTGAAATAAACTGAGAATGTATTTTCATGCTAACAAACTCGAGGAAATGATGTGGTTTACACAATACTTATATTCTTAAGCAATAATTCCAAAAAGGGAATCAATTTTCCAATTATAAAATATTAAGGACCATCAAAATATTGATATGCCCTTTTAGATCTGTTAGTAAACAGAATAATACACTGTTGATTTCTTCTTTGATGTAAATTTGACTGCTGTAAATTATCTTTGGTTAATATATAAATAAACAGTAGTGAAGTCTATTCCTTCTGTATGGCATATACCCAGTTTTTACATTTAAACATGGCTTTTAAAGTCTTGATATATGTCTTGGCCTTTTGGTCAGGTTAAGAATACACATTGGCCAAGTCTAAGATACATTTGCTTGGCCAATGTATCTTAGTGACTTTTTCCTAAGTTTCACATGGAAAAAACTGGGACTTAAAATTTAAAAGGTACTGAAAAACTAAGAGAAGCCTAGGTTTAATATTTTACCTGAAATAGGACACATTGCATCCTAATATTTCCTAATATCCTTTTCAAAATTACAGTAAGTCATGGTCACTATAAAATACTCTAGATCTTTACACATCAGAATTGACGAAATAATGAGTTACATAGGTTATCACTTGGAAAACTAAGAATACTTTAAGTTTGTTCTGCAGTAGTCACCTTTCACTTTGTCAGGTGAGCATCTTATTCAGATGTTTTCTGCTTTCTTATTGTCTTAGCACATATATTAATATTTTGGGCATTTGAACTCTGCTTGATGGAGAAATTTTCAAGTTCACTTTATTATTTCCTACAAAACCTTGCTTTTTTCATACTCCATAATGTTACTCTATATAAGAAATAAAACTAAACAGAAAACTTAAGGCAAATAAGGAGATTAATCTTGGAATTAACACTTAGACTTTTCTTTTTTCCAATTCCTCTTTCAGTCCATTTGGTGAACTGGGCCAGTTAATTTTATTCCAGTTTGTCTTTAGACTAATGACGAGTTTGCTAAGCTAACTTATCTGTTGTTCTTATACCAGTTCTAAAGGTCCATTTATCACTTTATAAATAAATATTTTAACTAGAGATCCTTCTGTATTGGATTGAAATAAATTGTTTCATGAAAGGATAGTAACATGAAAAATTTCATCAATGATGCAGCTTAGATCTCAGGATCTTCCACTTATTTATTCCTTGCCCAAACAACTATATTTGTATCAGAATGTCATATTGCTGTAAGTTTACATGCCTGTTTCAAACACCTCCCTCACTGTGGAAGTTGTGTATGTAATGTTGTTTGAATGATATTAAAACTAATGATGGAGGCAAAGTAATAATATTATTTTTTTTTTTGAGATGGAGTCTTGCTCTGTAGCCCAGGCTGGAGCACAATGGTGCAGTCTTGGCTCACTGCAACCTTCGCCTCCTGGGTTCAAGCAATTCTCTTGCCTCAGCATCCCAAGTAGCTGGGATTATAGGTGTGTGCCACCATGCCTGGCTAGTTTTTGTATTTTTAGTAGAGATGGGGTTTCACCATGTTGGCCATGCTGGTCTTGAACTCTTGACCTCAGGTCTTGAACTACCTGCCCACCTCAGCCTCCCAAAGTGCTGGGATTACAGGCATGAGCTACTGTGCCCAGCAGCAAAGTAATTATTAGATTGAGCACAGGCTTTGGTTTCTGAAAGACTTGGATATCAGTGCTGAGCTCTGTTAATTTTTGCTCTGTGGTATTGAGCAAATTATTTAACCTATCTGAGACTCCATATTGTTGTAATTAGAGCTAATAATACTTATTTTAAATTGTTTGAAAGATTAGATGAAATAATAAAAAGCAGGTAGAGTGCCAGGCACAGTAGCAGCTCTACATAAAACACATCAATTGTTTTTAATTATGCATTCTATTCTCAGCCATTTCTAAAATTTTATTTCTAGTTAAATAGAATTTAAATCCCCACTTGTGCTTGTTTCTTTCTAATTGTTTTTACTCTGAAAATACTTGATAATTTAGAAATGTTGAACAATTGAGAATATAACAGGCTTTCAACAAGAGTGATGTATATTGCTTCATATTAGTAAGTTCAATGTAAGTTAGATGCTATTAATAAATAATATTTAGAAACTAACTTGAGAAAGTTAGAAATAACTAAATCTCATTACAGTTTCAAGCAATAATAAGTAAACATTTCATTTTATGACATCTATATGAAAATGTATTGTCAATAATCATATTACCAAATGCCACTGAAGAACCCTATGTATTACAATAAATTGTGCAAATACGTGACTCAAAAACAAAACAATGCATAACATATTTTCTATTCAAATGAAAATATATGAAAAAGAAATACATTGCACAGTATCATCTGATTTTAGAGCTGAAAATGTAAAATGTTAGTGGCAGGGCTAGAATTGGATCTCATTCCTAGTCCAGAGCTCTCTCTATTTACTGCTTCACTTAACATGTTTTAAAATGAGTTTGAAAATTGTATAATTAAAGAAGCAACTTTCAAATTAAAAAAAGATTTTTTTATAGTTAGACATTAATAGTCCTTGACTATAATCAGTTCTTTGTGTAAATTATACATGTACACATAGATTCTAATTATTGTCTAGAATATTTGTTTTTAATTAATTTAACAGGTATTAAAATTACTCCTCTGTGTACAGTAGATGGAAAGAAGACAATCATTGGGAAAGTTGAAGATTTTAACTTCACCAAATAAGTCAGACTTCTCAATTTGTATTTCTGAGAGGGAATTTCAATAGAGGTATATACTCAAACATTTTTAGTCCCTCACTCTTCAATGTGGGGAAAGGAAAGGGTGGCTATTGGATGTTCTTTTTATCACTACATGCATTTATGTAGGACTTATCAGAAACAGTGGTGAAACGCTTACCTAACCATAGTTGTTAATATATATGTACAAAAAAGAAAAGATTGAAAAATGTGATAATGTATTTTAATTAGGTAAGACCAAACTATAATAGTGAAGTAAAGTTAACTCTCAAAGGGCTATTTCAAATGAAGATCAGTTTATGAAAGATTGGCTTCAGAAATCTAAATGACTTGTCATTACTTACAGCTTCATATCAATTAATCCCTCAGTTGGGGGGTAGGGGGAAATGGCTAGGAAGGTTCAATCTATTTTAATTCTGATTGTTTTTCCTCAAAGGGCCTCTTGTGTGTAGCTTGTATCATCCAAACAGGTGCCAGAATATCATTTTTTGAAAATTAGAGGATATGAATTTTTTTAAGTAACGGTAATCGGGAATTGCCATAATGGAAAAGGGACTCGTGAACACATCTGTACAAATGGAACCATTCCATTATTAATGGGAGATTTATTACTGAAGAAATCACTACAGAACAGTGTGGTAGAGATTGTGTTTTTATTTTAATATGAAAGCCAAGTCTTGCATTAGGACATTGTTGAAGCTTGTGCGGAAAGTAAATGGCACCCATGGGACTGTAGCATTCTGCTAGATTGAAGGGCCTTTAATAATCCAATACGCTAATAGCAGTTAAGATCGAGTGTAAGAGCTAATCATGTCTTCTGCTTTTATAATAACTTATACATGGTAACCAAAAGTAGTTATGATGTGCTGGCCTCATTGTTCTTAGTAGATGACTTTTCAAATTAAAAACTAAGTTCACTGAGTAACTTTTCAGAGTTTATTTCATAAAAGATAGTAAAATAGGATACCTGTTTACAGCAGTTTTAATAGCCACCTACTACTCTTAGGAGATTATATATCCCTACACAGATGAACATTCGAGTAATGATAGAAATGTAAATACAAGCCTGTTGTTTTATAACAATTTTGAATGACTATAAAATGGGTTTATCTTATGAGTATTTGCTAATGTTCGAATCATTATTTCAGTGGTTTGTTAATAAGTTCGGTTATATTTGATGTTTCCTAGGTTTCATTGTCCATCTTCTCATATAAGGCACTTACAAATATATGTTAAATTATGAAATTAGTCTACAGCATTTAATAGCTTGATATAAATGATATTTTTAAGGGCCTGAAAATGTGCTTTTAATATATTTTTTATGGAAAACGATCTTATATTAAATTTTGAAAGCCTCTGTTTGGCTTCAGAGTCTACTCCCCACCACCTCTCCCCCCCAACCCCGCCTCCAATGCCATTGCCTCACTTTTATATCGATATGGGACCAGAATTTTAGCTTGCTGCTGCTTATATCCATAAATAATATTTATAAAATTGTAGAACCCTATATCCAAAGCAGTAGACATATTTTTATTGTATTTTCATGTGATTGAAAAATCTTGAGACAGACCTGTTTTTTGATACTGCACACTAGATGGCAGTTTTGTCATATTCTTCCAATTTCAAATGCTGCTAGTGTGAGTGGAACAGGAAAGGCCATCAGTGTTTAGTCTGCACTCAGAGGGTCTCTGCATGACCAACGCAGACCCTATGGACTTCCTGGAACATATGTTAGCAATTTAGCTGCAGACATTTATTTCTTTGTTTTACTGCTTGGCTCTTTGAGAAAGTGTTGGTGCCGGGTTATGGGTTGTCTGGATCATGTCAGAGGCCATGGGGATCAAGTTCATGTGACAGGCCAGACTAAGGAAAGATGAAGTTGGAGGAGGTGAGGAAACTGACCCTTACTTTCAACAGCATCCAGTCGCTGCCTGTCTGTGGACTGGGGCCAAATGCTTGGACGTTTAAGTTTTATTCCAGCTGAACAAACAAAACACTTTGCCCATTTGGCTTTTTCATATTTCATCAGTAGTAGATCACCCAAAGATTTCTCCATTTCTCAATGACTTGCTTATCCCTCGTCTTTCTCTCTCATGCTTATTCCTCTAGCCCTGTCCAGACGAAGTGACGTTGAGATCCTTGGCTACTGCATGCTGCGGTGGTTGTATGGGAAACTTCCCTGGGATCAGAACCTGAAGGACCCTGTGGCTGTGCAGACTGCTAAAACAAAGTACAAATTTTCAAGTATTTCATCATATACTGCAGCAGGTGTGAAGGGATACATTAAAGGGAGCTAACGACACAGAGAAGATTGACATTCACCCAACATGACAACCAAGGCAAATTTCTTTAGTTTGAAAAATATGTTTTAAAAAACCAAACAACTAACACATAAAATCCATTAAGGTAACATTATAAAAAGGCACGTACTTGAATTACAGTGCAAAATATAAAGTGAAATGTCTGTTTCTTTATGTGGTATTTTCCAAAGCTTAGATTCTAGGTGGTAGTCTTTTCAAGGAAGAGTATTTTAAATTAACATTGTATAAGTATGTTGAAGTAGTCTGAGCTTGGTATGATTGATATTAACTGTGTAAAACAGCAGTGTGAAATGGGACAAATCGGGCTTATATTTTTCAAGTGAAAGCAACGTACCTCTTATTTCTGTCTTGGAGGGAATATGTTTTGTTTCTCAAAGAAGAAACAGTTTTTACATGAGCTATTTATATGAGATAATCTTATAGCCACATAAACATTTTTAATATTCTACATTCAGTTTTTATTACCTGGATTCAGTTAGCATAAGAATTAGGTCAGACTAAGAACAGGGTGTTTTACTGTTGTACAGTTCTCTCACTGATCAGGCCTAAGAAAAAGTCAATTGCAGAGAGCACAGAATAACCAGTTTTTCATTATATACCAAGATATGCTCACCAGTAATTATCCACAGATAGCAAAAGCATCAGCTAAGCTAAGTTTTAAGTAGGACAATCACAACAGAAGAGTACAAAGCTAGGGGAAAATTAGCTGATTCATAGAAATCTCTTTGAATTCAATGTGGCATCCATTCTTAATAATGAGAAAGATTAGCCAGTAGATTCAGAAAAATGCATATTATGTTTGTAAATACTGATATATAGTATATGAAATGTTTCTCCACTTGGAATCTTGATCATCCTAGTCCCTTATCCAAAACTAAAACATTTATGTAAGTCCATATTAGTACTAAATCAGTTATTCACTGCAGTGATTGATGTGTTCATATTAATTCTCATGTAATATTTTTGAAATTATGGGTCAAGTCTAAACACCATAATGGACATATATAAACAGTTTTGGTATTTAATTTTACAAACCAGTTTACCTAATTAGAATAATGTAATAAAGTAATACTATTTTTTTTAAAACTAGCATTTTAATTCTAATGATTATATGTTTGTTTTTATTTAAATAAGACTAGTATGACTTGCTTTAGTTTTTTATCAATATGCATATACATATATATATATATATATATATATTCATTGTAGGTCTCCATAATGATATACTTATGTATATTTGTGTATAATAGGGTGTCATGTAAAATAATAATATATGCTAATAAATAAAGCAAACATTTATTTACATTTTGGAGACTCATATATGTTAATATCTTAATTTTCACTTGATTAATAATGTAAATCTATAGACTTGTAAAGCCAATATCATATTATGAAGTTTATAATTCAGATAAACCATAGACATTTTCAAACTTGTTATAGTACATAATCATAATTTATGTATAGTACATTTATGTAATTTATACAATTTATATAATTTAATATATATAAATTTATATAATTTATATAGTACATAGTCATAATTCATTCAACTTGCTGAGAAGATATGACACTGAAATTCCCCATAAGGGTGGGATTGTATATTCAACCAAGATGCTACATCTCCCTTATGCCTTTTATTTTCCTGACATAGTGTGATGATGGATCAATGTATGTATTGTTATTCTGCCTATGCCAGAGGTTGTGAGTCGCTTACATATATAAATAATTTTAGTTGAATGTTTTTACAGGTTGAATATTTCTTACTTGAAATGATTGGGACCAGAGGTGTTTCAAATTTCAGATATTATTAAATTTTGGAATATTTACATTACATTTAACAATTGAGCATCCTGCAAACCTGTTTAATCATGGGATAGCATAGAATATTGCCCAGTGGAGAACAATGCACATATATAATAATTAACTTCTCTCCAGTGGTAAATGCCTGAGGAAAAAAAAAATCCTGAAATTTCAGATACAGTGTTTGCATGAATTTTTATTGTTGTTTTTGAGAAAAAAAAATCATGATAAATATTACTACTTCTGTGTTTCTGCATATATAAACTTTGAGTTAAAGCATTTATATTATAATTCCTATAATTCCACCTTGTTCAGTATTGGGGCTTAGAAAACAATACCCCAAAGTGTGGTGCTTTGGCATACTGAGAACCTTTGAACTGAAAGAGACTGGATGGCCTCTTTCTGACCTTCTCCTGCCCTCTTGTCTCATCCCTTCACCTCTCCAGAAGAGAGTCATAGAAACCAGAATTCCTCTTCCCCAAAGCAGGTTACAGAAACTAAACCCCTGTCCCCTAAGCAAGGCATTAAATGTAGAAAGGTCACCCTCTTCCTTCTCCCTTGAAGACCCTCATTCCAAAGGGGTCCTGCCCCATCCCCAGGAGGAATAAATGCTACACACATCAAGAAGAATATGGACAAACTTATGGGTCCCCCCAACCCACTTCAGTACCATTAGATCATACCCTTTGTCCAATCACATTCCTGCACAGCTGTCTATTCTTCATCAAACCTAAGCATAAAGATAGACTTCCTTGGGTCTTTGGGTCTTCATTTCTGAAGTCTTCTGTGTCATGTAAAACTTTGATTAAATAAATTTGTTATACTTTCTCCTGATAACCTGCCTTTTGTTACAGGAATGTTGGCTGTGACCCTTATGGTGGGTAAGAAGAGGGATCACACCTTTCTGGCCCTACGTTAGTCTAGGTTACTGATATAAGATTAGTTTATGGGCATTGAGGGTTCTCCCCCATTTCTGCTTACTTTCCTATCTATTATAGCTGGGTAATAAAAAAAAAAGCATTGAAAAGCACAATTTTGGTGACCTACCAACACAGAGTTAGAGTTTTGTTTTCTAATCAAAAGAGTCACAGGGTTGAAAACATATTAATTGTGCATTACTTTGTTTTGTTTTAGTCTATTGGATGAGCTCCCTGAGTCAGTGCTTAAATGGGCTCCTTCTGGAAGCAGTTGCTGTAAGTCAAATAGTAACTTTTACTTTCTTAAGATTTACAGGTCACCACATTTGTTGCTCTCATTTGGTAGCTTTTGCTTAACACACCGGCTCCTATTCCCATCAGGGTGGAAAGGAGGAAACTTCAGGTTGCAAATAGGTTGCTAAAGAACGCAGTGTTTAGATCATCTTTAACATTATAACACAAGAACCTCAGAAGATACTTAAGTGGAGTTTTAGGCTCTGCTTAGTGCATTTCTCTCTCTCTCTCTCTCTTTTAAGATATCTATTTTGAGAATCATGCACCGGTTTAATAGTCAACCGTATCTGGTATTTCTAGAGTTAAAACTTTTCTGGTTTTGTTGCTCTGTATATTGTTGAAAGAAGATAAAGTCGAGCTAAGGAAAAACTGCTTTTAATCAGTCATTTAAAAAACCAAATCATTAAACACTTGAATGCTGTTTGGACCTGAATTATGCTGACTGAACTGCCAGCAAAGAAATTTTTTTATTAACAAAGGCATTTGATTTTGGGATTTGGAGGTATATTTCATAAGTGGTTTTCTCTTTCAAGTTAGTATAGAACTTTTTGGAATTTTTAGTTGACAGTGTTATCAATACATATTATATAAAATAGCAAGTCAACTAGGAATTACCCACATTCCTGTCATTTTTATATGCATACACAACACATTATTCAACACTAATTTAACAACTGAGTTAGACTGTCTTAAAAGAAAAAGCCAGTGCCCACCAGTGCCCACTATCAGGCTTGCTTTTTCTTAGAGACAGATAATCAGAGTGAATCTTGCTTTCTGTTTACATTGGGCAATCTCAAAGTTAGCTTTTGGGCTGACTTCTGAAAGTAGATATGTATACCGTCCTCTCTAGCTAAGGTCAAATAGCACCTGTTTCCACCTGGTTGAAAAGTAAAGTCATCTTAAACTTATATTCACAGCCTTTCTTTCACTAGAAACCAAAATTTTCATTTGTGTAGGAGAGGAAAGAAGAATAAGCCAGTTCTTCATCCCCCCTACGTTTTTGCAAGTCCTATAAGCCTGTCCCCACATGAGTCTTCTGCTTTCCCCTTTCTTTAGTACTTTTCTTCTGATTGCGGGAGCCACGCAGGGGAGATCCTCATTGGGGAGATGAATTGGAAGATGAAATATTTGTTTTCATAACTGTGAATAACTTGGTCAAAATGGTAATATCTTTTTGGCTAATATTCTTACTGGCATTTTTTTTTTTTTTTTTTTTTTTTTTTTTTTTTTTTTTTTTTTTTTTTTTTTTTTTTTTTTTTTGCAGTGGAGTCTCACTCTGTCGCCCAGGCTGGAGTGCAGTGATGAGAACTTGGCTCACTGCAACCTCTGCCTCCTGAGTTCAAACGATTCTTCTGCCTTAGCCTCCTGAGTAGCTGGGACTATAGGCATGTGCCATGCCACCACACCCGGCTAATTTTTGTATTTTTAGTGGAGACAGGGTTTCACCATATTGGCCAGGCTGTTCTCAAACCTCAAACTCCTGACCTTATGATCCACCCACCTCAGCCTCCCAAAGTGCTGAGATCACAGGCGTGAGCCACCGTGTCTAGCCCTTATTGTCATTTTTACCAAGTCATACAGTTTATGTTTTAGTCAACTGGACAGAAAGAAAGAAAGATGGGAAGATGTCATTTAAAAAAAAATTATTTATCTCTTTTACCTTTTTGTCACTCCTGCAGAGAAAGGACCTGCTCAGTTTAGGATTAGAAGAGAAAGCCCAGATGCCCTGAATTGTTCAAGCCAAATGCTTGTGGACCAGTGTATATTCTATCATACTCTATTGTTAGAGTTAAGAGTTGAGTCGGATGAGTAATCTAGAGGGGAGGCATGCCCAGTTTTTTTTCTCACTACAAACCATTTTATTGAGTCCATACTATTATTTATAAAATGCAGATTTCTATTTCTAAAGCACAAAATGTTGAAACTTTAATATTACATGAAGACCTCTTAAATTAGGAGGTTGTGCTTAGGAAGAACACAACCATGAAACTAAAAGGAACTGATGTACAAAAGTTTATTACTGAAACATTTTATGAAATAAAGCAGCCAAGAAGTTTCCAGCATGCATGTCCAACTAAGCAAAATAATAATAGCTTCAAAAGTTTCTATCTCTTGATTGTAATGATATGTCATATTTCACTGGCTTAAAAAGCAGATGATTTAAAAATATAATTTCATACTAAAGGCATTTTGCTTTATAGTTCTGGCAATATGCTAGTAAATTTTACAATGTACTTAATATAATAAATCCAAATCTTGAAAAACTAACATTTAAACCAGTATTATATCACAATAGTCTAAGCTTCAGGTTTGTAATAATAAATTAATAATGGAAATGGCTCTTTTTTATTTTCTCCCTCTCCTACCTCACTGGTACCTCATTTTTCCAAACCCCAGTCCCATGAAGGCTTTGCAGCACAGCTGCTATCAGCTGGTGGGGTGCCAGGAGTTTTCCATTGTCTTGTAACAGTGATTTGTTCTCAACACATTCAACTCTTTTCTTCATTTTGGATATTCTGATTAATGGAAATATGTACCAAACTTGGCTTCCCAATTTTCAAAGGACAAAAACCAATATTTACATTAAAGTGTAGTGAATATAATTTAACCTTTTTTTTTTTTTTAATCATCCATTTAGGAATTGGATACCTGCCAGTCCCTGTTAAGGGGCTGCATGAAGCATCAGTTATAAACATGGTGATAAAATAGCAGCACTTGCTAGTTAACAGAGATCTGGTTAACCAAATGCTAGATAACAGAATTTGATAAAAATAAAAAATTAGAGATGAGAAAAATAGGTTGCATAATTGCTACCGTGTCCTGGAAGAAAAACCCAGAGCCAAGAATTCACATTTTAATCACGTTAGCTTCATGTTCCCAGAAAATAGCTCTGGACTATCTAGTGTAAAGTGGTCACTCTGACTTTAATAGGGAGAAAGGGATGTTAACTATTCCTTTTGGAATTTTTCCCTATAGGGAGTGAAGCTCAGTGCCTCTGCAGTTTTCCTTTTGAATAGAGGTAGGCCTGGAGGGAAAGTGAAGGATTAGGAAGTCACTCCCGCCAACCCATGAGCTTCCCAGGTTTTCCCACCATGGATATAAGCAACTAAGTGAGAAAGTAAGAAGTAGTTGAGTTTGAGTCAGTAATATGTTTTTGAAAGGGAAAGCCATATCTAAACATCTCTGTGTACAAATGAAAGTTTTTAAATAGTATTTGAAATTATCACCACTTCTATTCCAATCTTGGGTTGAACCTCAATATGAAACAAATGCAAACTACAAATATTTTAATGCAGTGACGTTTGTAACTGTTGGTTACTAATTCTGTTTGTATTTAAAAGTTGGTAGTTCTTAACCTTTTGGGGGGAAGAGTAGTTACTGTGTAGTTCTAAGGGAACATTTCTTTACACTAGAGAAAAAATAAAAGTTGGCATCTCCTCATCGCACTGCTCTAAAAATCAAAAAGACTATGCCGAGTACCAGGCCAGCTAGGTATGGAGGACATGAGGGAGGTTTCATGCATTCTAAAGTCAATCTTCACTAACAACATGGAATTTAAGGTCTTTTCTAACTATACTGTTATAATCCCAAAATCAAAGCCTTAATTAAAATTTGCAGGTTTTTTCTTAGAAGTAAAGAGGTTTATAATAAGTAACACTTTAACTGGATTCTTAGAAGTTCTTAAAGTATGAAGTGTGGTCGATTGTATTATTTATGTAGTCCTTTAATAGTTGTACCTCATAAATCAAAATCACTATAATTATTAAAATGTACTTCCTCTCATAAGATCAGTGAATTGTAAGCATATCAACAAAGATATGTTAAAAACATTCCCATCTTGTCTTATCTTTTCAATTCTGTAGGTCACTATATTTCAGTCATTTTTTAATATCATTTAAAGTTCTTTTCATTGAATTGTTCATTTTTAGTTTCTTCAAGACATTTAAGTG
>NW_016107490.1:950398-960793 GCF_001604975.1 Cebus imitator
AGATAACAAAGATTTTGAGATTATTGAAGTCTTCCCAGTTCTTGCCAATTATGAATGACATGTAAAAACTTTGATAATTCACAGGTGAAATAGCCCAATTTCTGGTATGTGCTCATAGTTTAGCATATGATGAAAAGCCAGACTATCAAGTGCTCAAGAAAATTTTGAACCCTGATGGAATACCTTTGGGACCACTGGAATTTTCCACAAAAGGACAAAGTATAAATGTGCATATTCCAAATAGTCAAAAAGTAAGTAACATAATCCCTGCTATCCTATAATTACCTCCTATGATACTTTTCTATCGGATGAAGTTGTTTTAGGTCTCAAAATAAGTCTGACAACTAAGTTTCTTCTTCCTTAAATTTAACTCCCATTTCCCCTAATTCAGCACGAAGAAAGTTTGTTCCAAGTTCTTTTGACCTGTTGTCTCATAGAGAAAAATAGGATCTGTGGCCTACTGTGTACTATGAAAGAAATAAAGCAGTCACTACTGTCATCGAAATGTGACTAGGGTAAAGCTAGTCTGATGTTACTGATGAAAGCCATCATTTGCTGCTTTTCTTCAGGTTTTCTTTAGATATTGTCCTCTGTTTTTGCCTACCAATGTGGCCATAATTTGGTGGTGATAATAGTCTTAGATTTAACCAGATTATTTGTATATGCTGATATTTCAATCCATGGAAACAACTGTTTACAGAAAAGTTTATGCCAGAGATCCAGGTTTAAAAACAAAATCATTTTTTTAAAGCTACACCTCTTCTTTTAGTCTGCCATCTTCCAAAAGACCAACACCAACTTAAAAAAAAAAAAGAAATTAAGATTTTGAGCATTTTTAATTGGGTGGTGGAAATCTTAGGCTGCCATTAGCAAGATTAGTGGACAGGCAACTCAGCATCCATGTCTTCCCTGACCACTGTCTGTATGCAAAAATAAAGTGTAGAGGGCATTTTTTTTCCTGATGCATGAACAATAAGATAGGGTCAGGATGCCATTCGTTTTTAATATTTCTTATGAACTTTGGATCATCACACGTGTTCATGAGCCAAGAATGCAGGATGCAAACTAATGTGACTGATAGGCTGCTAGATGAATGGTGAGTCAAGTATCAGTGCACAGATGGTTCTGATTTGCTGAATTTTGTAGCTGCTGCAACTGAAGACATAAAATATCCTTCTAGTCATAAATTAGCTCTTTGGAAGCAAAACCTTGGCACCAGAGCTTTACAACCTTCAATTAGTAGGAAAAGAAGTATTTGAATGACTGTGGTATTGACATCTGTAGGCCTGCATAGTAATCATTCCTAATAGAAGAGAATATCTGTTTGAGGAGGTTTTGCATGGCTAATTAACTACCAGTGAGAATATGTAATTTTTTCATGATCTCCTGATTGTCACCTTTCTCTCATGATACAATTAGATTTTATTGTAGCAAGTGCCTCACAAACCAATTGTCAGCACTATTTACGTATTGCAGAAGGCAGAACAAAAGTTCATGTTTAATAAAAAGCCACTGGATTTTGATCTTGGTAATTACTGAGACTTATTTTAACAGTTTTATTGACTTTTGTGTTTTTATCACTTTTGCAACAAAACAAAGAGCCATTTCCTTGACGTAGTATTTTTGTTGCAATAATGGTCACCACTTAATCTATGCTAATTTAAGTAGATTTTTTCCCTTTTTGTAGTTTTTCAGTTTCATAAACTTAATTGAAATATAAAAGAAGCCATACTAAAAACCGATAGCTATATCCTCTTGATATAAAATTCTAATTATTATCCACCAGAATTTTCAGTTTCATCAAATTCAAAGGGTGTTTGTTGTGAAACCATTTTTATATGTAGAGAATAGAATATAAAACACTTTTTCCAATGAGCCTCCATCAAGAATATTTTACTCCTTCCTTTTGATTAGAAAATTTTGATTATGAGTTTAAAAAAAAAAAAAAAACACTTAATATACGCTTTTAAGACCTTTGCTAATTTGTTAACAAATGTGATCAGTCTGGATGTATGGATAGTAAGATGATAGGCGATATATTTTGCAGCAGATCAATATTTATATATGACTTATTTCTCTAGTATTTTTAAGTGCATACATATATTTTTAATTATAGCATAAGATATGGGCTCATCATATGAGGCTAAACTTTAAGTATCTTTTTATTCTTAAAGTTTACAAATTTTACAATGCTACAAAAACCAAACCTGAAAATGTTCAAATGCAAAGTATGACAGTATAAACTATCCTGTACTCAGTTCTCCTGAATGATGCACATACAGAATAATTTCCATGTTAAATTGCTTCCTTAACAAAAATCATTCCAAAATGCGTATCAATCACATGGCACCAAATTTCTTTTTAGTCACAGACAGAATTCCCTTATCAGTAACTAAAATCATTTCTTCAGAACCCATTTATAAAGTAACAAAAAATGTTACTTTATAAATGAAGTTATATAGTTATATGAAATTATAAATATAGTTATATGAAGTTATAAATATAGTTATATGAAGTTCAATATTTAGTTGTAGAGATATTTAACAGACTAGTGAATGAACTCTGGACTAGTACATTTTTTGGACAAATATATTTTAAAGAAAGACATTGGAACAGAAAAGGTATACATATATAAATAAAATGTTACCATCATTCAGTATTCAAGGGAAAAAAGTTATGAATGTTTACATCTTGTAAATGTTATTTTTCTAATAACAAGTGAAACTTATACAGAGGGGAATATAATATTTTTAAGAGAAACGTGTTTTGATTAGGTATTAGAAGGTAACACATTGCCATAAGAATCTCACCAAACTTACATCACCTTTTTTTGCAAAAGAAAAAGCTTTTTTTTTTCCCCCCCCAATACCGGATTTTACTAGACATTATGAACTGTTATCTGTAAACCTGAACAGAAAAGTTCTCAAATATGGTTATTGGAGTTAAATTGGAAATGAATTTTTGTCAAGAGAGTAGTGATGTTGATATTTTTTCCTGAAAAATCCTTTGGGTTATTTTCCTGACTCAAAATGAGGGATGTGAAACTGAAGTCACTTGCTAGTAGTTCTTGCTAGAAGTCACTGGCTCCTGAATCAGCACCACCAATCAAATTACAAGACTCTCTCATCAAGTCCACCACAGCCTCTTTATGCCACCCACTGGGATTTCATGTCCAAAACTCACTGAAAGAAACCATATTTCAGTAAGTATGCTTACTGAAGTGAGCTAAAGCTCCAGAATTCCCAGATAAGAATGTTAAAGCCAAGTTGGAAAGGAGCATTACTAAAGGCCCCATTTTGACCCATGAATAAGCTACTTTTCATGACCAGAGGATCCTTTTACCGGCTTATCAATGACTCCCACCTTGTTATGGTGCCTGAATCATATATACAATATGCAATCATATAATATGTTACTATATTGTAATAGTGTAGACACTTGGGCATAATGAGCCCTCCCATCCTTCCTAAATGTTTGACCCAAGCAGAGGAGTAGCTGCAGTCTGACATCAGAGCTAAAACATTCAAGCTATCCTCCATTTCAGACAATAAAAGTTTACTCCTTCATTCACCTTAAACCTGAGGTTCCCATAGCATAGCCAGGGTTGAATATATTATTATTGGTAGTAGTATGATTTGTATAGAATTCAACAGTTTACAAACTTTTTTCCTAAGCTTTAAGTCTCAAAATAATTCTATGAACTTCTCTTTATGTTTATTTTCTGTATATGAGGAAAGTGAAGTACAAATTCTTAATTAGAAGCACATTTTTGGTTTATTAATTTTTAGAAGTCCAAAGGTATTCTTGATTTTATAGAACAGTGTGAAGTTCCAATGGAAAATTGAATAAAAACTACCTCATTTGTGTAGCTACTTTCTTGAAAATGTCACACACTTGTATAGTGTCCTTCTATTATAAGGGAGGTCCGGGGTGTTTTCTATATTTACTTTTTATCTTTGAGAAAAAGTTTCACTGTGTTCACTATCATCCCACTTCACTCTTAGAAAGTTTCCTTAGAAATAGAATTATCCATAAATTGGTTATCATTTTGTTTAGTAGCTAGCAGTGCCCACGGCAGGACAGCCTAAGCATTCAGCCAACTAACAGCAGATCCAGGAGGCATCATCTCTTCCAGAAACCTTCACAGAGGATTGAATATCTTATATCAAATTTTGCTTATTCGTCAGAGGCTTCCAGGGCAAAAACTCTTATACCTAAAATGCCTAGCATATAGGAGGCACTAAAACCTTCAATAATATCTTAGCTAAAAATAGAACTACCAGCAGCCTTACTTCCTGTTATATATCCAAGGGAAATAAAACCAGGATGTCAAAGAGGAATCTGCACTCCCATGGTCATTGCAACACTATACCCAATAATCAAGATATGGCACAACCTAAGTGTGTGTCAATGGGTGAATGGATAAAGTGTGGTTTGTAACTACAATGTTACATATATATGTGTATATATATGTATTCACATACGCAATGGAATATTATTCAGCCATAAATAGAAGGAAATCCTGACATTTGCAACATCATGGATGAATCTGCAGGACATTATGCTAAGTGAAATAAGCCAGACACAGGACAAATACTATATGATGTCATTTATATGTGGAATCTAAAAAAAAATTAAACTGAAAGCAGAGCGTAGAACAGTAGTTGTTGGCATGAGAGTTGGGGAAAATGGGGAGATGCTAGTCAGAGGGTACAAACTTTTTCAGTAATAAGATGAATGAGTTCTGGAGATCTAATATACAGCACAGTGACTGTAATAATACTGTATTGTATTCTTGAAATCTGCTAAGAGAGTAGATCTTAAGTATTCTCACCACACACAAAAAAATTGTGATTATGTGAAGTGATGGATATGTTCATAACTTGATTGTGGTATTCACTTCACAATGTATACATGTATCAAAACATCATGTTGTATACTTTAAATATATATAATTTTTATTCTCAATTATATCTCAATAAAGCTGGGAGGGAAAATCTCATCTAACCATTTATAACATGGAACACATTTTCACAATGATTGGTAAGCCAATATTTTATTAGGATAAAACAGTATGCAAGAACCTTGGGAGACCCTTTGTTTCACGCTAATGGTGTGAGGTGCATTCCAAGATGACTTCAGTGGAAAAGTGGCTCAGAAGATGGTGACATAAATTTCCCCAGCAGTTTTGGAGGCTGGAGTGGTGGAAATAAAGAATCCCTGCATGATTAAGAAACATTTCCAACTTGCAAGTTACTGAAAGGCAGTGGTTTTGTCATCCTTTTATAAGCTGGGATCCTGGAGGAGGGGAGAATAAAGAGTGCTGTTGTGACAATTTACACCTCGCCACAAAACACCAGCATATTTTGAAGAGGAGAAGTGAACACACTTGGCAGTGAAAGCTAAAAATTGAGAGACTACGAATTAAGGCTCTGCTTGCCCAGCCAATGTAATTCATTCTCTATTTTGGCACTGGTTACTCCATTATTTCCCCTTTGTGCTGATCCTATGTTCTGCCCCCTATTTAACCCATGAAAAAAGGTGATGGCACTTTCAGCTGCCATAAACATGAAGCTGCTGAACAAATACTTCATATAAGGACCTTTGCTGTAGCTTTCAATCTTCCAGCAGTATTGTGGGTTCTGCCCTTCTATTTCTGAGTCTACTTCAAGGTTATTGAGAGTCGGGCATCTCCCAGATATCACTATGGTGTGAAAAAGAAACCTTAGAGACAGCAAGCTTGTAGAACTTAACCTCTGACACTGGTACATTTGATGACATGAACTGTTATTCATCTTGCTCAAAGGTTAACCTACCTGCACAAAAAAGTAAGCAACATCACAAGCTGCTTTTACATATTACTTAGGCTTACTTCAATGATAGAAAACTAAGATTTTAATTAATAAGAATTTAAACTACAGAGATATACTGGATCCACTCCCAGCAAAGGTTAATAATGAATTCATGTGCAGTTTTATAATGTGACAATTTTCTCTAAAAATGTTGTTTTCAGTAAGCAAGTTATCTGTAGAGATAATTTCTAAAGAGTACATAACAGTGACACTAATTTTAATTGGTCTTGTCCCATTGATGAGAAAGGGTCTGGATCTTGCCAATGACCATAGTTTTTGTATAATGTCCATTTGTTGCTTTCCTCTTTATTTCTTTTTTTAAAGCTTGGCAAGTTTAGAATTTTTAAGAATCTGGGCATAAATGCCTTTTTTTAAAAGAAATACCAAAAGTTTTCATTATATATTATTGCTTATTTATACCAACAGGTTGATTCACAAAAGGCTGCAACAAAGCAAGTCAATCAGGCACAAAATAGGTCAAAAGGAAAAAAAGTCCACAGTGAGAGAAGCGCTGAGTCCTGTGCATCATGGAAAAAAGTGCAAGAGGAGGAGAAGCTAATGGGGTTGATGAACAATGAAGCAGCTCAGGTGAGAGGGTTGTTTGTGTAGGGGTGGGTTGTTTTTTTGTTTTTTTTTTTTTAACTTAATGTTACATTAGAATATGCCCTTTGGGAATAAAAACACCTTATTTTCTCCTAAGGGCCAAGATTGTGTGGTTTTGTTAAATGAAAAGGGACAGAAACTATCCTAGCCAGCTGATAAAATCAAAGCTGCTGACATCAGTTATCACAGAAACAGAATAGCAGTAAGCACATTTGCATACAGAGCTGATTTCTTTATCCTAAGAATATAATGAAGTGCACTTAAATTTCTTTTGTCATCTATGATCCATTAGGGACTCTTAACGTATTCTATACTTCTACATTGGTTCCTCGAGTCTAACCCTTATAATCAAATATAAGTGTAATGTTTCCTTGCAAATGTGGTTGTATTTTTAAATTATGTGTTTTTTACATCACTCAATCATTTGGGTGGATAGTGACTCACCTTTAGCAGATGACTCAGTCAAATAACAGCAAAAATCCTCCCTAATCTAACCTTTTTGACAAGAAGCCTACAATGCATTTATATTTGCAGTGAGAAAATATTTAATTTTGTCAAAATGACCAACATTTTATATGATTTATACACCATTTCCCCTAGATGATTTGAGGTAGTTTATAGTATGAAACAGGATAATTTAATATCCCTCCTTATATATCCTACCCCAAGAAAAATTGATATCTCAGGCAGCTGGGATGTTAATCACTAAACTGAGCATTGAATTTGGCTCTGAACTTCTTGGCAGCTGAGACAAAAATTAGAAGCATAGTACTTATGCGTTCTTCAGCCAGCCAGCAAGTCCTCAAGTCTATCCAGAGACAGAAATGCTTTTTTTTTAGTACTAATAGGAATCTTTTACATTTATTCTAGTATAAAACAGTGGCATTATTTGTTGTCTTACTTTATGTTAAAAAACTACTTCTCTTAGACATATTTTAGTTCCTGTTTGTAAAATTAAAGACAAATTGTGCTTGGTGACAAAACTTAGAGATTCTAAAAATCCCTAGTTGCGAGATTTCTTTCTCAACCCTTAAGTGCACCAAATATCACCTGGTGTACAGGGGTAGCCAGGCACTGTGAAAACACTGATGCAAAGAAATGGATTCATTTTTGGCTGTGTTGGCAATGAGATATTGGGATATGTATGTGTAGATTTTGTCACTTCGGAAAGTCTTGGTTCTTTTCCCCAGTCAGTCCTCTTCCCCAGGGAATGTTCTGCCATTTTGATTCTCATCACTAGATTAGATTTGCCTCTTCCAGAATTTCATAAACATGCAGTCATATAGCATGCATTCTTTTGGGCCTGGATTACTTCAAGTGCATTTTTTGAGATTTATCCATATTCATGCATGTATTAATAATTTGTTTTTTTCCATTGCTGAATAGTACTCCATTGTATAACTATATCATAATTCACATGTCCATTGTATAATTATATCATAATTCACAAGTCCGTTCTTCTATTAATGGACATCTGGGCTTCTAGTTTCTGGCCACCATGGATATAGTTGCTTCGAACATTCTGGCACAAATCCTTCTATGGATGTGTTTCATTTCTCCTGAGATGTAGAATTGCTGGGTCATAGGGCAGCTATATATTCAATTTTATAAAGAGCTTACAAATAGTTCTTGAAAGTACCATGTTATACTCCCACCAGTAATGTACAAGAGCTCTAGCCATTCCATCTCCTCCCCAATATTTGGTATTGTCACTCTTTCTAATTTGAGCCATTCTAACATGTGTATTAGTATGTTATTGTGGTTCCAGTTATTCATCTGATGTCTAAGTTTGAGCACTTTCACATGTTTTTACTGACCATATATGTGTTCTTATAAAGTATCTTTTTCAAGTGTTCTAATTTTTATTTGGATATTTGTCTTTTTATTGTTAAGCTGTAGGAGTCCTTGTCAGATTATCTGTATTATGGATATCCTCTCCTAGTGTGTGGCCTGCTTATTCATTTAATTAATAATGTCTTAAGATGAGCAGAAGCTTTTTATATTATTTGTTATTTTTATGTGAAGTTCAATTTATCAGTCTTTTCCTTAATATATATATTTTTTTATTTCTGTAAAGATAACTAAGAAGCCTTTGCCTACCTCAAGGTCACAAAGTTATTTTGCTCTATATTTTTATAGAAAGTGCATGATTTTAGCTTTCATTGTTGGGTCTATGAGCCATCTGAAATTAATTCGTTTGTATTGTGTGAGTTGCGGGTTGAAGTTCCTTTTTCATATAGCTTACACCATCATTTGTTGAAAAGATTTTCCTAATGTATTTGGCGGCTTTTTCAAAAGTCAGCTAACTGTATACGGGTGGGCCTATTTCCGAGCTCTGTTTTCTTTTATTCTACTTGTCTCTCCTTACACCAACACTACACTGCATCAATTATTATTGCTTTACAGCAAGTTCTGAAATTATAATAGTTCTTTAATCCCTTTATCTTCTTTCAAAAATGTATTGACCATTTTAGGTCCTGGTCTGCTCCATAAAATTTAAGAAGTACCTTGTTACTTTCTCCCAGAAAATGCACAATGGAATTTTGATTTGGGGTACATTAGACTAAAGACAGGTTTATGGAGAACTGGCATCCCAACAATGTTGAGCCTTCCATTGCATAAGCCTGGTACTTCTCTCCATTTATGTGGATTTTCCTTAATTCCTCTCAACTGTTCTGTAGTTTTTAGTGTAGATGTCTTATATATCTTCCATTAAAATTATCTCTAAATATTTTTTATCCTGTTACAAATAGTAATTTTCTAAATTTCATATTCCAGTTATTTGTTGCTGGTATATAGAGTTAGAATTTATTTTCTCTATCAATTATATTTGATACACAATATAATCTTGTGCCTTGGGACCTTCCTAAATTCACTTATTAGTTCTAGTAGGTTTTATTAAATAGATTCATAGGACTTTTGCATAATGATTTCTATGAATAGAGACAGTTTTACCTCTTCCTTTCCAATATATGCCCTTTATTTTTTGTTGTTTTTGTCTTACTATACCTGCTATCATCTCTAGTATTATGTTAAATAGAAGCTGTGAGAGTGGCATCCTTGCCTTGTTCCTGATCTTAGGGGGAATGCATTCATTATTTCACCATTAAGTTAGCTGTTGGCTTTTTCTAAATGCCCTTTATCAGGCTGAGGAAATTTACCATATTTGTTAAAAAGTAAGTGTAAATAATGAATGAGTGTTAAATGCTTTTTTGAGATCTCTTGAGATGATCATATGATTTTTCCCCTTTACTAGTATGATGAAGTACATTGATTTTTTAATGTTAAATCAACCTTTTATTTCTGGGATAAACCCCCACTTAGTTATCATGTCTTTTGCTGCTGAATTCTGTTTGCTGAATTCCAACTCAGTTGCTGCTGAATTTCAGTTCCATGGAGGGTTTTTATACCTACATTGATGAGAGATACTGGTCTGTAATTTTCTTTTTTCAAAGTGAAAGCAAGTTTATTAAGAAAGTAAAGGAATAAAAGGATGGCTACTTCATACACAGAGCAGATGTAACTTTCTTTTCCATAATATCCTTGCATGGTTTTGTTTTCAGGGTCATTATGAATTATATAAGTTGGAAGTATTCTCCTCTGTCTTCAGAAAATGTTTTTGTAAGATTTGCCTTTCTTAAATGTTGGATAGAATTTAGCAAGAAAACCCTTGAGACCAATAATTTGTTGTAAGAAAATTTTTAACTGCTTATTTACTTTCTGTAATATATATAGTGATCATTAGATTTTCTTTTTTTCTTGTGTCAGCTTTGTATTTGTATTTTTCAAAGAATTTTCCATCTCATCTAAGCGGTGAAAATTATCAGCACTAAGTTAGGATATTCTTTATTATCCCTTTAACATCACCAATATCTTTATTGATGTCCTCTCTTTCATTCCTGATAATGGTAACTTTTGGTTTCTTTTTTTTTTTTTTTTT
>NW_016107490.1:960858-988435 GCF_001604975.1 Cebus imitator
GATTTTTTTAAAAAAACTAACATTGATATATTTTCTATTTCACTAATTCTTTATCATTTCCTTGATTCTACTTATTTTGGGTTTAATTTATTCTTTCAAGCTTCATAAGGTGGAAGTTTAAATCACTAATTTTTTTCTTCTTTTTTTCTAACATACAGAGTTTAACCTGTAAATATCTAAGCTGTGCTTTAGCTGTCTGTATTCCACAAATTTTGTTATGTTTTCATTATTCAGTTCAATATATTTTCTAATATACCTTGATTTATTTGACCTGTAGATTATCTATTAGTATGTTATTTAATTCCTAAGTATTTTTAATGTTTGTTCGGTATCTTTTTGTTATTGATTTCTAATTTAATTTTGTTGTCATCAGAACACATCCTGTATTATTGCAATCTTAAAATTCATTGAAACTTATTTCGTCACCCAGGAAAGGCCCAGTTTAGTCAATGTTCCTTGTGTACTTAAGTTTTGGTTTAAGTTGATAGTGTTCAAATCTTCTGTATCTTTACTGTTTTATTTTGTCCTCTTGTTTTATCATTTAATGACAAAGGAATGTTACAGTCTCCACCTGTAATTGTGAATTTATCCATTTCTCTCTTGTATACATTTTTGCTTCATAGATTTTGATGCTGTTATTAGGTATATGCAGATTTAGTAGTTATATGTTCTTGGTGAACTGTCCTGTTCATCATTATGAAATATCTTTCTACATATTTGTTATATACTCTATCCTGAATTCTACTTCATCTGTCTTTTAACAATTCCAGACTTGCTATGATTAATATTTACACATCGTATCCATTTCCATCCTTTTATGTTTAATCCACCTGTGTCTTTTTATCTATGGCTTTTCTAACTAGCATATAGTTGAGTCTTGCTATTTTATGAAATCTGACAGACAGTCTTTTATTTGCTCCATTTCTGTTTCATGTAACTATATTTTCTCAATTTCCATTTGAAGTAACTATTGGTGTAGTTGGGTTTAATCTACCATTATGCAATTTGCTTTCTTTTTGCCCCATTTGTTCTTTGTCCCTTTTTACCTCCCTCTTGCTTTATTTTAGACTAATCGAGAATTTTTCTCTTCTTGGCTTTTTAAACTGTGTTTGTCTTTTTGTCTTTTTTTTTTTTTTTCCTGAGTTTTTTTTTTTTTTCCGTTGTGGTCACTCTAGAGCAAGGGGTCAGACAGCTCCATGGCCTATGGGCCAAATACAACCAACCAGCTATTTTTGTAAATAGTTTTATTGGAACATAGCCATACTCATTCACTTACATATTGTCTATGATTGCTTTTGTTCCATAGTGGCACAGCTGAGTAACTGCAGCAGAGACTGTATGGTCCGAAAAGCCTAAAATATTTACTAGTAGGCATTTTATAGAACAAGTTTGCAAATCCCTGCTCAGAACAATCCTGCCTAATAGAAATATAATGTAAGCCACATAGGCAATTTTTAAAATTCAAGCCACATTTCAAAAAGTAAAAAGAAACAGGTAGAATCTATTTTAGTAATATCCTCTAATTAAATCATATCCACAGTTGTATAATTAGAATAATATTACTGGTATATTTTACATCTTTTTCTATAAAGTCTTCAAAATTTGGTGTCTATTTTATACTAACAGCACATCTGAGTTATAACTAGCCATATTCTAGAGCATGGCTCTAGAAATTACCATGTGTACATTTAATGGATCATATTACATTCTATCTTGACTTAATGTGTAAGAACCTTATAAAAATATACTTCCATTTATTCCTCATCCTTTGTGCTATTGTTGTTATACATTTTGCTTTTGGATGTGTAATACATTTCATAATGCATTGTTATTGTCGCTTTAAGGAGCCATTTTTCTAAAAATTAGAAAAGGAAAAAGAAAAAAACTTTTAAATACCCCAATATTTACAGTTACTGGAATTCTTTATACCTTCAATAGATCTTAATTTGGTATCATTTCCCATCAGCCTAAATAAATTCCTTTAACATTTATTGTAGTGTATATTTCCTGGAATCTAATTCTGTCACCTCTTATCTGTCTGAAAATATTTTTATTTCACCTTAACTCTCTTTTTTTTTGGTAGTGATAGACTTATATTTTATTTCTGCATTTCTTTTTTAACAGTTTATTTTGAAGTAATGGTAGTCAGAAATTGCAAAATACATACAGCCTCCATATACCCCTACCTACCCTTTCACCCAACTCCTGCAAATGAAAACATTTTACATAACCATAATATAATTTTACAGAGCAGGAAATTGACATTTATATACCACCATAAAATACAGACCTTATTAGGATATCACCAATTTTTACATGCACTCGTGCATGTCTGTGTTTCCCAAGATATTTTAATACATGGAGTAACCACAGTTATCCTACAGACCTGTTCCATGACCACATAGGAATCACTCATGCTATAATGACACCCTCTACCCAATCCTAATCCTCAGAAAGCAGTGGGTTTATTTGCATCACTATAATTTATCATTTTGAGTGTATCATAGAAATCAGATCTTATGTAACTTGTTGAGATTGGCTTTGTTTCATTCATCATCGTGCCCTTGAGATCTATCCAAGTTTTATGTACATCAGCAGTTCATTCCTTTTATTGCTCAGTAGTAATCTGAAGTATGGATATACCATTGAAGAACATTTGGTTTCTTTCCAGTTTTTGGACATTCACCATTTGGTAGGTTAAGCGTAGATATTTTTGTAGATGTTCTTTATAAAGTTGAGGAAGCTCCTTCTGCATTTCTAATGTACCGAGAGTTTTCATCGTGAATAGGTGCTGAATATTGTCAAATGCTTTTTCTGTATCAATATGATCATGTGATTTTTCTTTTTAGACTGTTAGCATGGTGGATAACACTGGTTTGTGGTTTAATATTGAACTAGTCTCGAATTACTTGAATCAACCCCCCCTTTGTTATTGTATATTATTCTTTTTATATGTTGCTGGATTTAATTTGCTAGTATTTTAATGAGGAGTTTTACATCTGTATTCATGATAGCTTGATGTCCATTGTTTTCTTTTTATTCTACTGTTTTTGTTGGTTTTGGTATCAGGGTAATGGTGACCTTATGAGTTAGGTAGCCTTCCTCCTCTTCTTAATTTCTGGAAGAAAATGTACAGAATTGATTTTGTTTCTTTTTTAACATGTTTTGTAGAATTCTCTAGTGAAACCATCTGGACCTGGAGATTTCCTTTTTAGCTATGAATTCAATTTCTTTAGTAAGACTATTCAGATATTTATTTCAAGAGTAGGCAAACTTTTCTGTAAAGAGCCAGATGGTAAAAATTTAGGTTTTGCAGGTCATATGGACTCTTGTCACAACTATTTATCTCTTGCATTTTTATTATTTCATCTTGAGTTAGTTTTGGTAATTTGTGATTTTTCCAGGAATTGGTCCATTTCATCTAAGCTATCAAATTTTTGTTGGTAAAATTATTCATAGTATTCCTTTATTTAAATCCCCTAAATGCCTGTGGGGTCTGTAGTGATATTTGTTTCTTCCCAGATACGGGTAGTTTGTGTGTTCTTTCTCTGTGAGTCTTGCTCGTTTATCATTCTTATTTGTCATGTCACAGAACCAGCTTTAGACTGATTTTTCTGTATTTTTTAATTGCCAATTTTATTGATTTTTGCTCTAATTTCCATTTCTGCTTGCTTTGAATTTCTTTTTAAAATTTTTGAAATTCTTTTTTTAATTGACAAATATAATTGTGTGTGTGTGTGTGTGTGTATATATATATATATATATCATATCTATGGGGTACAATGTGATGCTTTGATATATGTCTACATTGTAGGATGTTTAACTCACACTAAAAAACAAATCCATCATATCACATACTTGTCATTTCTTTTTATAATTTTTTGGGGTGGAAACATATTATTAAACAGAGACTTTCTGTCTTTTCTAATATAAGTATTTAGTACTAGCATGACATTAGCTAGGTCCCACATATTTTGATGTGTTGTATTTTCATTTCCATTCAATTCAGTGTATTTTTTAATTTTCCTGGGGTCTCTTTGACTCATTTAAAGGGGTCTTTATATTTTAAAGCATTTGGAGATTTTTATATTATTTCTTTCCTTTAGCTTGATCTTGGTATATTTTTTTCCCTTTTTTCCAGTTTAGGTAGAAGCTTAGGCTATTGATTTGAACCCACTGTTTTTTCTAATGTAAGTATTCCATGCTATCAATGTCCTACTAAACCCTGTTTGTACTGCATCCTGTAAATATTTATATTTTTTTATTTTGTTCAGTTCAGATTATTTTCCATTGTCCCTGGAGCCATCTTTTAATACCTTTGTTATTTAGAAATGTGTTAATTTCCAAGTATTTGAAGACTTTTTTTTCAGTTACTGATTTCTAGTTTAATCATATTACAGTCTGACAATGTAAATTTGTTAGGGTTTGTTTTATGAGATAGGGTATGGTCTGTCTGGTTTAATGTTCCAGTTGCAGTTGAAAAAGAACATGTATTTTCCTGTTTGGGGGTGAAATATTCTATAAATAGCTAGATCCTATTGGCTTGTGACGTTACTAATTTCTTTTATATCTCTGCTGATTTTCGCTCTAGTAGTTAAATCAATTACTGAGAACAGAGATTTCTAGTTAGGGAGATGTGGGATGCCAGCAACTCTTTGCTGTTTGTTTAATGCACAGCAGGCATGGTCAAAAGGGAAAGCGCCTCTCCAGTTTCTGAGGCCAGTGTGGAGGGTTGCAGTTGCTCTCCTGATGTTTGCTCGATGCAAAATGGAGAAGGTTGGTAGGACTCTACTACGGTCTCTACAGTGTCTGGTGGGGAAGAAGAGAGGCACCACATCTGCCTGTTAGTGCAGGGAGGAACAGGTTATATGATTCTGCCTTACAGTTTGGTAGTCTCCTGGTGCAAAGGGAAGGGGGACCACCTCAGTAATACAGGCTGGGAAAGGTTGTCGGAGCTCTCTCTCACAATTTCCCTAACACCTGGTGGGATAGGGTATCACCTGGTTAATGTGGGGATGTTCAACAGGGCTCTACCCGTCTCCACAGTGCTTGATGGGAAGGGATAGGTGTGCTCCCTGGTTAGTGCACGGTGGTGATATTCAACAGGACTGTACCCTCCCCTCCCCCATTTCCACAGCACCTGGAGAGAAGAAAGAAGAAAGAAAGGTGCAGCTTCTTTCATGTTCACCTAGGGTACAGCAGGTATAAAAGGATTCTGTCCTGTAGACCTCACACTCTAGGGCTATTGGCTAGATAGAGCAAGTTTGTCATGGCCTTCTTTTTTTTTTTCAGTCTATACATATTGCTGTTTCCAGATTGCAGGCTGTTTTATGGCCCAGGCTGGGATAATAGGAGGTACTGAAGCACAAGGTGGGAGGAGATCCAAGTGAGGGTCATTTCTACAATTTTCATAGGTTTTGATAGGTGCTTTTTGTGCATTCTTTAATTAATAGAATAAGGTCGGATACTTCTCTTTCTTGTCTAGAATTGGATGCCCCTCATTTTAATTTAGAAGGCTTAATTGAATATGGAATCTTTCTTTTTCAGAACTTTAAAAATGATGTTTCCTAGGTATGGTGGGGTTTTGTTTGTTTTGTAAGAAGTTAGCAGTTATTCTTATCATTGACCCTATATATAATCTATTTCTTTCTGAGGCTCTCAAGATTTGCTTGATATCTTTGGTTTTCTAAGGTTGGCCCTCTTTATTATGCTTTGGCTTCATTGAGTTACTTTTTATCAATGGGTTATTTGTCATCAAATTGGAAAGGTTTTGTATGATTTCATCAATTTGTTTCATGACTTAATCCCTCCTATTTCTTTTTCTGAGATCCAAATACAAGCATGTTAGACTACTTGACGTTTTTCATAGGCAGCTGAATAACTATTTTATCATCCTTTTATCTTGCTCTATCTCAGGTTGGTTTTTTTTTTTTAGCCTGACCTCTAGTTGACTGTCAAATCAGCTATTAAACCTAGCCAATGAATTTTTCATTTTATACCTTGTATTTTTCAATTCCAGAAGTATATTTCTTGTATGTTGAGATTCCGCCTCCCCCCATCTGTTCATTAATTATGTTCAACTTTAATTCCTTGAACGTATTTATGTAGATGTTTTATAGTCCTTGTTTGATACTTGTACCATCTGGATCAGCTCTCAATCTCTGTTAGTTTTTTCTCCTGGTTATGGGTCACATTTCCTGCATCTGATGTGTTATAGTTTTATTATATGCTGAACGTTGTGGATGCTGTGGTCTTTAGACTCCAGATTTTATTGTTATTTCTTTAGAGTTTGAGTTTAGTTCTGACAGACAGTTAACTTACTGGTGATTCAACTTGATCATTTTATAACTTCTCTTCAGGTTTTTTGGTCCAGTCTGCAGTAAATCTTAATAAAATTGTGGCCTTTCCTAGGTCTGTGTTATTTTCCTTTCCTCAACTATCATATCCTTGTTTTAGATACCTAGTTCATATATTTCGTCTAATTTTGTTTGTGTTTGTTTATGGATTTTTTACAGCAGAAGGGGAAGTTTGATATCCATTTTTCATGGCCAAAGTAGAAGTGGTATTGATATTTATCATAGCTTTCCAGTTGATTCTGATGTGCATTCAAAGTCAGTAACTATTCTAATGCAGGATTTCTTGACAGCAACACTATTGACATTTGGGAGCTGGTTTATTATTTGTTGTCGGGGAGCTGTCCTGTGATGTAGAATGTTTCACTTCATTCCCAGTATTTATCTACTAGGTGTCATTAGTACCTCCTCCTAGTTGTAACAACCCAGAATGTCTCCAGAAATTGCTAAATGTCCTCTGTGGGGCATAATCAACCCAGGCTGAGAACCAATGAACTATCAGTAGACTGTGCAAACTAGCTGTATTGGCATCATCTGGAGCTTCTCAGAAACACAGAATCTCAGGTCTTACTCTTAGACCTTTTCAATGAGGTCTGCATTTTAATAAGATATATGATCTGTTTGCTTTCAAATACTCAAACACAAGGCCAAAGACCAGGGAATAGCAAACTTTTTCTTAAAAGTCCAGAGAGAAAATATTTTCAGGTTACCTTCCATATAGTTTTTGTCAGAACTATTCAACCATGCCATTGTAGTGCAAAAGCCCATATTGACAATACGTAAACAAATGGATGTGGCTGTGTTCCAATAAAACTTTATTCACAAAACATGCAACTGGCCAAGCCAAATCTTGCCAACTCCTGTTACAGACTATCCAAATCAGACCTCTCAGTGTACTGAAGACAACAGGTGGTTAAATTCTTAGATGAGTTCCTTCCGATATGTCATTTGCTGATGTTCAAGAGAGATTAGGTGTATAGGTTACACGGTAATATGATGCTGGAAATTATAGTAGCTTGACTTCTATTCTTACCTAAGCAGATATATCTCCCAACCTTCCACGTGTGAGCTATATGTAAATGCTGCTTACATTACCTTACCCTTTAGAAATATGATTTGATAGCATAATTATTTTTATTTGTATTATTCCTTACAGGCCTACTGGAATAATTATTCACTTATTTTCCCTTTAGTTAATAAAGCTGACAAACTTATGAAAAACTGCATTAATGTGACTGTTAGCTCAGAAAAAGTAGTTTAGAGTGAGTTATCTAACTCCCAGGTAATATATTTCTTTTTTTATAGGAAAGCTGAAGTCTTCAAGACATCCTTTGTTTTATGTAGGATTCCTTTCTGACACTTACAAAACTCTATCTAGCAAGGGGAGAGCTGTTTGAAGGGTGGCAATTTAGAGGTTGAGAGGGTAGCAGCTATTCTCAGAATGATGGCATTGTGTCAGATCTTTCTATTATAGATGAAACTAACAATGAGCAAGCTTAAAGTATTTTGCTTTGTTTTATAAATTTCTCCTCTTCTAAGTTACTTGATTAATGGTGCTAAGAGAGGGCATGCCATAGGTCACCAAAGTGAAGCAGAAAAATTCAACTTTCAGCCAGTTAAGTGGTGATCTTAACTGATTCCTGGGATTTTGGCCAACAGGAATGATGAAGACATAGAAATAGCTCCCGAAACATGCATATAAGTAATCAGTTAATTTGTTTTATATTAATATATATTCAGTCTATAGTGATTAGTCTTTATAACTTTCCTAGAAATGTAACACTGCATCTACCCCTGAGGCAGTTTTCTTTGGCTGTGTACAGCCTCATCCTTTACCCACTAAACAGCAGATATCACTTCTCAGTTGCCATGGAATCAAAAGGTTAAGAATCACATTAATTACCAAAATATTTCTAATTATGGCTATCTTTCCCCCATAAGATTAAGCCCAGTTTTTTTGGTTTTGCCAAGAAAATTCAAACTATTTAAGATATTGCCTACTTATGTGGTTTAAAAGAGCCACTCAAATGTGGATGTTTGTTTATAAACTCTTAAAAAAAGTTTAAATCTTAAAATGTAAGATCTTTACCTAAAAATTACTTTTGGAAAAAAATAACATACAAAAACTTGATCTTGTATATTTTATTTAGCATTCTTATACATTGCACAAAATAAATAGTTGGATAACTCACATCTAACAACAAACTATATATGTATTTTTTCCATAGGAAAGCACAAGGAGAAGACAAAAATATCAAGAGTCTCAAGAACTTTTGAATGAAGTAAACAGTTTCCCACAAAAATTGAGCTACAGACAATTCCCAAACTCATTTTATGAACCTCATCAAGATTTTACCAGTCCAGATATATTCAAGAAGTCAAGATCTCCATCTTGGTATTATAAATACACTACCACAGTCAGTCCGGGTATCACAGACTTAGAAAGTCCAACAGGACTTTGGTCTACAATTTCCCAGTTTACTCTTAGTGAAGAGATAAAGGCAGATGTTTATTATTATAGCATCATCATACCAGTCCTTTTGACGTTAGTATGTCTTGCTTTATATTTTCTCTGAAGATATCGAAAGTCCTTTTGATAATTTTTTAAGTTTCCAGCTCTTCACAAAATGTTATCTCCTTATTTCAGTGTTTCTTCCCAGACATTTTTAAGGTAATTGGCTTTAAAAAGAGACCATATTTTAACAAAGCTTGTGGACATTCTAAAAAATAAAATTGCTTTATACCAGAAATAGTGTCATAGTACAGTTTGGAAAACACTTTTCTGAACTTTGAGATCACCTGGCAAATCTAGAAAAGGAGTTTAATGTTTTTGAGCAGAGAATTTGAAAAATAAAAATGCAGAAAAGAATGTGTTTCAAAAGTTTTAAATAAGCTGATATAAAGGTCTATCTTCTAGAATATATTACTGAAAGCTAGGCACATTTTAGGAGATATGATTACCAATTTGCTTACCTTACTACAATATGGACATTCACCAAATATGATGTTAAAACTTTGTCTACTAGTTGGTAGTCCTCTCAGCCACTGCAGATTTTAAAAGAGAAGCATCAGCATAATTACAGATACTCCAAATGTCATTCCCTTCCTTTTTAAGTGCACTATGTTTTTATTCCAGAAGCCTTATACATTAATTTTGTTTCACAAAAGTAAGGGGTATATTTCCTGAGCCAATAGCAGAATAACAAGGGAAATCAACATGGAATTGAGTCTAAACCAGGCCTGGTTTATAACCAGATTATGGGCCCTTTTAAGAATTTGATGAAAATGACGCATTTTTTTTTTGTTTGTTTTTTCTGTTTTTGAGACAAAGTTTCACTCTTGTTGCCCAGGCTGGAGTGCAACGGCATGATCTCCACTCACCACAACCTCCATCTCCCGGGTTCAAGCAATTCTCCTGCCTGAGACTCCCAAGTAGCTGGGATTACAGGCATGTGCCACCACACCCAGCTAATTTTGTATTTTTAGTAGAGACAGGGTTTCTCCATATTAGTCAGACTGGTCTCCAACTCCTGACCTCATGATCTGCCTGCCTTGGCCTCCCAAAGTGCTGGGATTACAGGCCTGAGCCACTGTGGCCGGCTGTGCATTTTCTTTATCGTCAGAATAGACATACATAAAAAATAATGCATACAAGTTCATGGTCTTCAGACTTTCCCTGAATCTGTTAATCACAAATTAACAACTCTTGCTATTAAAGATACTGTATGCTCTTGAAAATTTCTTAGTTCTGGTCTTAATCATTAACAGAGGGTTAATTTTCAACCCATTGATTATAAGCATGAGGTAGTCAATTTTTAAAAATTAAACGAATACTCATAATTACACAGAAAGCACATATTTCCTTAGAGTATTTCTGTAATTCAGCCTGGTATTTTATGATTTTATATAAGGTAAATAGATGTCTCTGCCTAAGTTCTCCAATGGCAAAGCACAGATGGCACCAACTGCTGCTACCTCTAATCACAAAAGTAAAGATGTGATATTAAGGAAGACTCAAACTGAAGGCACCATACAATTGCAAGGTGTTCTGTATACAGTTGCACAGACAGTTAATCATGTATCAACTAGGGCAAATGACTAAAGACAGGAATGAAAGCAGACTTCACATAAAGTAAATAAACTGGCATTGCCTGAGTGCTGTGAGATATTCTGATCACAAGAGGCATTCTTCTCAACAGAAAAAGTTGTTGAGAAGAATATATTCTATTCTTAAATGCAGCCTGAAAGGCAATAGGTACTACATAGTGCTGAGTCCATTTTCACTTCATTGCTGCCACTTTGAAGCACCACTACCTTGGGTAAATCTATGACGTTTACATTGTGGTAACAAGATATTTATAGAAAAGATTCCAATGTACAATCAGTTTAATTTGTATGTGTCAATAAGCTAGACCATGAATGTATGCTGTAGAGATTTTCTCCCTTCTTGGATACCTCAGGACATTTCTTCATCATTAGTAACTGTGATGAAGAAATGAAGCACACATAAGCATCTGGAGTAAACTGATAAAGGAGTTGATGGCCAAAGAGAGGATCACTACAGACTAAACATATTTTAGATGCTGTGTCTTTCAAACAGGCATGCTTCCTATGTTGTGTTAGCTGAAAAAAGTCTTGACGATGTTTTTGTTTTTTACCTCATATAAGCACATTTGATGGAAAGGCTGTCCACACTGGGAATTATCACACACTTGATCAGGAATGGCACCATCAAGTTGATAAGCATAACAAATTCCACAATCCATAGTAAAATCCTTCAAAAGAAAAATATTTATAAAAAGCATATGTGTCTCACTAACTTACTGTACATATTTGGGAGGGTACATGTGATATTTGGATACATGTATACAGTGTGTAATGATCAAGATAATTAAGATATTAATCACCTCAACATTTACCTTTTGTGCTGGGAACATTACAATTCTTCTAACTACTTTAGAATATGAAATCACCTATGTGTTTAAAACACAAGGTAAGATCAGTAAGAATGTTTTATAGATATAAAGATAGTTTTTATAAAGGTGACTATATTGCTGTATTATAGGAAATATAATTACATCACTATTTAACACCTAGCAAAGCTACTGTAGAGTGTTTCCTTTTTCACTCAATAAATATACACAGCTAGGCTAAACAAGAGATTCCATTTTTGGCTGACAAGATGTTTGAGTGTTAGTAATTTTTCCATATCATATATCAATATAATGTCCCTAATAAATATATAAAGATAGGAATTAACATTAGTGATTACTAAGCAGCAAAATTCTATAACTAAAGGAAAAAGAAAACCACCACCATTTAGTAGTCTACAACCTTAGCAGCCTTGTCAAAAATCAATTCTGAGTTTATTATTTTTGCAATATAGTGGTATATATTCAATTTTGAGAAACTATACTGCTTCACAACTTATATGAAGCTAATCAGTACTTCAGCCATCAGTAAACAGACTGTGTAGAAAAGCCAAATATCTCATTAGCTACTTTGGACCTTTCCCCTTATTTTTAATAAATGTCCATCATTAATAACTTCACTACTGAAGACCATGAAAGAAGTATATAGTTGACCCTTGAACAACATGGGTTTGAACTACACAGGTCTCCTTATACACAGATTTTTTTTCAACCAAATGCTGAACAAAAATACAGTATTGGGGAGATGCAGAACCTGTGTTTCTGTGAAATCTGTGTATACAGAGGGTTGACTTTTTTCTTTATATGGGTCCCACAGGGAAACTGTGGAACTTGAATGTGTGTAGATTTTGGTATCCATGGGCAGCCCTGAAATCAATCCCCTTATTCCAAGAGACAATCATATGTAACAGCCAATCAAAGGTAACAAGTTCTTTGATGCACTTCAGAAGTCTGTGTTATAATATTTTTCCACTTCCCTCCCTTTTCAGCCTCATTTTTCACTGAGAAGCATTTAAACGTCATTATGCAATGCTGTTTAGAGTATCAAAGCACTGATAAAACTTACAGATTTTTCCAGGATAGCACGAGCTGGAAAATCAATTTCTAAAACATCTTTCAAATTTTGTAACACACTATTTTCTGGATCCCTGAAAGCATGGGAAAAAAAATTATGCTATGAACTTTGTAAAATCACCAAAAAGTAAGAATTATATTGCCAAGGTACCTACCACAATTGTATGTTTCTGCTCAGCTTAATTCCCAGGGGTTTTACCACTTGAGATTAAAAAAAAAAAAGTTTAATAATTGCATGCTCAACTCATGGTTTGTAAAGCCAGATGATACAGAATGTTTCCTTAACTACTTGATTAGAAAATCAAAATTATATGTATTATGTTAAAAAAACAATTATACAGTTCAGAATGCTGAGACATTTTCATTTAAAATAACTACCATTAATATACTAATATTTTCTAATAATTTAACAATGGTAGGCAAGGATTTTATGATTCTATTAAAAAACATTTAAATCTCAGATCTCATACCATGGTCAGCTCCAAGAAAGCAGCACTCAGGAAGCATAGTAGGATGCTTCGGGTCTACCTCTATATTTATGGAAACATTATTCCCTAGAAAGAAAGAAGATTAAAGCTTTTAGAAGTAGAACAGCCCATGACACAAGCCAATAAAAAATGAAGAGATGTTGGTCTGGCTACCTATTTCACCGTTTACCCACAGAAAGATTAACCAAATGTTTTGTAGTTTTTTGTAATGGTAAATATATTGTTATAATTTAACCAAAAGAAATACTTTTGATATTATGATTATCATTAAAGGGATCTTAAATCAGCCAATGAACAAATTCATATATTTAATTAGATTGCAATTCTGGTCAACTGTATTAAAGTTCAAATAAAAATGCTCTGTGGAGTGATAAACGTCTTTAATATCAAAACTATCACAAGTCATAAATTTAAGAAATAATTATCTAAATTACTTTTCATGGCTTTCTTGAAAAAGTTTACATTTCACAGAACTATGGTCAAATGTAAAAAGACTAGCAATACAGTAAATGGTAAAAACATTTAAGATTCAAGTTTTATAAAAATTTATAAAAACATTTTCTGAATTATTTTGCTGCATGTGAAACTTTCCCTTATAATTTAACAAAAGATTTCATTCACAATGGCAATTGTTCATTTAATAACAAAAACAGTAAATAACCTAATTTCCCAAGACCTAAAAAAACTTGCACTAGATTCCTTTATACATTTTAACTGTACTGGGCTATACCATAAGTTTCAGAAATTTTAATTCTGTTTCTTGAAGGTACACAGTGTTATTAAGATCAAATTGGATTTCACTTTTATGGTAAAAATGTCTTCATAAATTCTGTACACTATAGAATAAACCTTTCATCAAGCCTGGCGACAACATAAATGCAATTATTACACATCTGGCCAAAAGAGATCATCAGTGGCTAGTAAAAAATGACTAGCTATTCAATGAGAAAAATAAAAATACAAAAAGTTAAAATCTCTTTTGGTAACACATTCTTTACTATGAACACAAATTCCTTATTAGCCCTCAATACTGTCATCTAGTAATGGCTCCAGACTGTTCTGTCACTTAATAAGGGTATATTAACTAATCTTTCCATTAACTTGTTCAAAACTTGGACTTAAGAAACCAAGTCATGCCTGGAGGAGAAAAAAGAAGCTAAATGGTAAACAGAGAATGAATTAAAAACTAGGCTATTTTGCTCAATGAGAAATAAAAAGTATATTTAATCATGACATAATTATTTTAATGGAGCCATGAAAATAATGAATTACTACATTTCTTTGAAGAAAATATTTTGTTCACAAATATACCATAATTTGGCAAATTATTCCATTTTAAACATGGTTAGACTTTTTCAAACCATTAAAGTATTACTGTTTGTAGAACTGCTATATAACTATACTTTCTTCTTCTCATAACAGCATGTATGTCACATTCTCCCCCCGATAATCTATATTATACCTAGGAATGCAGTGTAAAAATTGCTCACTAACTTGGATGTGATTCACATCAGAATTTCAAAATATCCTTGAACAATATATCTATTTAGAAAACAAGACAGAAATCGGTATCTTAAAATGGTATTTATTGTAAGCTTAAATATAGTTTAACGAAAAGCTTGAGAAAGGTTGAACTCTGAAAGTGACTTTATGTTTTGCTTGCTTATAATGAAAATACATAACCATTTTATTGTCAAGAGAATGTGGTAACACTGCACACCTATTTATGTTTGTACCATATCTTACTCATAATTTTCACATATTTGTAGTGAAGAAAATAAATTCTTACTCTGTGCTTTCTGTTTACTCTTCAGTGGCATGCCTACTAAAAGTTATTTTATGTTCCTCTATATTTCTATCAGAAAATATTACTAGATCTCAGCACACTAATTTTTTTTAAAGTTTCACAAATGAAGACTTCATTATTCAAATACACTTTTTTCTGGTTCAAAGTAATGTAAATTTTGAATAACCTGCCCCACCATTCCTGTGCTAATTAACAGCTAATTAAACACACTTCTGAATGTTTTGGATCATCACCTCTTATAATGAAACACCTCTGGACTTGCCCTTTTTGCCTAAAATATTTACTCTTAAATGGGTAGCAAAACAAAAAAACATAGTTCATCCAAAAAAATTTTTAATAGTTGATTTCATACAAAGTAGTCTGAGTCCAACTGCCATTGTTAAATTACTTTTCGTAAGTAATACAAAATAAAATCAAACACCCAGAAACAAACCCCTAATCCTCTTTGTCCCTACCTAATGCAATTCTGCGTGCTGTTGCACTCCGTGGAGGTTTTTCTGGCTCAAGTACCCAGGTCTTCTCATCAATTTCATCCATAACATCCCAGAATGCCTTTAGTGATTCTAATGCTGCCAAAAACTGACTGTAAATGCTTATTAAGGAGCTCTGTGAAAAAATGAAAGTTGAGTAAGTTATGTGGCACTCTACCAATAGCAGATAATCTTAAAATACACTCAACTTAGAAATTTTAAGCTCTGTTTCATTTAGCTAGAAAGTAGACACCAGTAAACAGGAGTCAACTCTCCCTGCTTCACATGTCTTCCTACAGCATTAACAGGATTCTTTTTTATTGACAGTAGACTATACACCTGAGAAAGAATAGTTTTTAGAAATCATAATTATTTTTCTTTTAATGCTTGTTATACTACAGGCATGGAATAATAATGAGTACTACAAGATGATACATACACAAAACTTTAATAAATATTAATGTATGTAATATAGCTAACATATAGGACCTATACAAAGTGTCTATAGAGTTTTAGTATGAAAATCTTAATTTCATGTTTATTGCAGCAATCAAGTTAAATGCAGTGCTATTTGTAATTTGATTACTATCAAAAAATAACTTTGAGGACCTAATTAGGCAAAGAGTATGAAAAGGTTTTACACATTTTTAAAGAATTAAAACAGAAGTTACAAATGATGTTTTTCCACATTTAACTTTTAGCCAACCTCTGAATTCAGTATTTCATATATTAATTCTTTATAGAAATTAGCTTAAATATAGTTGCTCTACAGTAATGCCATCACTGACTTTAAAAATCAATTTTTACTTTTGAGCAAAGGAGTTTCTCATAAAACAATGTGGTATGTTTAAAAGACACAACTGCTTACTAAATACTTTTGATATAAAATCAATCAAAACAAATAGTTTAAGAATTAAGGGTTTTATAGTTTCAAGTAAGGAAAATGTTAAGTCACGTACTACAAATGTTGTCAATCTGAAATAACTGGCCACAGCAATAATCCAAGAATATGATACACCCTAAGATGAAAAGAAACTAGCCACTTGCTTAAAAATGATTATATATCTATATACTTAAGGAAAACCCATCCCATTCTGTCACTTTGCTCAAGGTTTACACTTAGATGAATTCATGGCTCAGTTCTACTGAGTTGGATTCAACTGTTCTAACCTTCTACACACATTTTAAAAAAAAGTAAGGGTAGGAATTAGAGCCTAATGTCTGAGAAAAAACCTTTGAGGATACTGATGTTACAATGTCTGTTCTCTTCTGGTATATTTTACTTATCTATGAGTTTAGATAACAGAATCCAGAAATCAGAAAATTAAACTCCCAAGAAGCTAGTTTTAAAATCAGTACAACAGTGTATCTCTGTCTCTCATTTCTCTCTCTCCATCTGTTTCTACATGTGTATTTAAATTCCATAATTACCTATTACCTTATATACCCAAGAAAAGGATAACTCCTCTCCCAAAAAAAGTTATGTTTTCACAGTGGCATCTTTTATTTGAAGTTATTTTCAATGGCATTGTCCATTTCTCTATGCACAACTGCAGATAAAATCTTAACTGCATTTTGAACAGAAAATAAATTTCTCAATAAGAAAATGGTCAAAAACGAAACATCCCTGGAACTAGAATTGACTTGCTAATTACAGAAAAAGTGAATTTTAAACCTAAAAGCCATTATATGATTTTACTAGCTAGCCATTTGATGTAGATACATTAAACAGTATTTTTACATTCCAGGGAAAAGAAAGACCAAAAAAGTGACAAATTGGACACAGAAACACTTCTCTTAGGAATTTCAATGAGCTTAGAGGGTAGACATCAAAACTATTATATCAGTGAGCTATGTGATTAACTAATAGTTTCTCCAACTGCTTATTTGGTCCATTAAATCACTCAAAAACTCTTTATTTTGAATTTATTCCCCAAACTGAAAAAATACATTATTTCTAAATAATAACAATGGAATTAAATATTCTACATATGGCACCACAAATGCCAAGGAATAATATAGCCAAAATTAAAATCAAAGCTCAATAGTATTTTGCAGGAAGATTTGAAAAAGTATTTTTAAAAATAAAAATAGCCAACATTCTTAGTGGTTGGCAAGATGGTTGAATAGGAATAGCTCTAGTCTGTAGCTCTCAGCGAAATCAAGGCAGAAGGCAGGTGATTTCTACATTTCCAAATAAGGTACCTGGCTCATCTCACTGGGACTGGTTAAATAGTGGATGCACCCCACAAAGGGCAAGCCAAAGCAGGTTAGGGCATTGCCTCACTTGGGAAGCGCAAGGGGTTGGGGAACTTCTCCCCTAGCCAAGATACACTTCCCTCACGGGAAACTGTGAGGGACTGCCATGAGGAAAGGTGCATTCCAGCCCAGATACTACCTGGAAGTTGGAACTGGCCAGAGCCAACTGCAACTCTGCAAAGCTGCTGTAGCCAGACTGCCTCTCTAGATTCTTCCCCTCTGAGCAGGGCATCTCTGAAAGAAAGGCAGGAGCCCCTATCAGGGGCTTATAAACAAAACTCCCATCTCCCTGGAACAGAGCACCTGGGGGAATAGGCAGCTGTGGACACAGCTTCAGCAGATTTAAACGTTGTGCCTGCCAGCTGAAGAGAACAGTGGATCTTCCAGCACAGCGCTCAAGCTCTGCTAAGCGACACACTGCCTCCTCAAGTGGATCCCTGACCCTCATGCCTCCTGACTGGGAGACACCTCCCAGCAGGGGTCAACAGACACTCATTCAGGAGAGCTCCAGCTGGCATCTGGTGGGTGCCCCTCTGGGAGGAAGCTTCCAGAGGAAGAAACAGGCAGCAATATTTGCTGTTCTGCAGCCTCCACCGATGATACTAGGCAAACAGGGATGGGAGTGGACCTCCAGTTAACTCCAGCAGACCTGCAGCAGAGGGCCCTATTAGAAGAAAACTAATAAACAGAAAGAAATAGCATAAACATCAACAAAAGGATGTCCACACAGAAACCCCATCTGAAGATCACCAACATCAAAGACCAAAGGTAGATAAATCCACAAAGACGAGGAAAAAACAGTGCAAAAACGATGAAAATTTCAAAAACCATAATGCCTCTTCTACAAAGAATCACAACTCCTCGCCAGCAAGGAAACAAAACTGCATGGAGGAGAATGAGTTTAACAAATTGACAAAAGTAGGTTTCAGAAGGTGGGTAATAACAAACTCCTCCAAGCTAAAGGAGCATGTTCTAACCCAATGCAAGAAAGCTAAGAACCTTGAAAAAAGGTTAGAGGAATTGCTAACTAGAATAACCAGTTTAGAGAACAGAAATGACCTGATGGAGCTGAAAAACACAGCATCAGAACTCCGTGAAGCACACACAAGTATCAATAGCCAAACTGTCAAGCAAAAGAAAGGGTATCAGAAATTGAAGATCAACTTAATGAAACAAAGTGTGAAGACAAGATGAGAGAAAAAAGAATGAAAAGGGAAGAACAAAGCCTCCAAGAAACATGGGACTATGTGAAAAGACCAAACCTACATTCGATTGGTGTAACTGAAAATGACAGGGAGAATGGAACCAAGTTGGAAAATACTCTTCAGGGTATTATCCAGGAGAGCTTCCTCAACCTAGCAAGACAGGCCAACATTCAAATTCAGAAAATACAAACACCACAAACATACTCCTTGAGAAGGAGCAACCCCAAGACACATAACTTTCAGATTCACCAAGGTTGAAATAAAGGAAAAAATGTTAAGGGCAGTCAGAGAGAAAGGTTGGATTACCCACAAAGGGAAGCCCATCAGACTAACAGCGGATCTCTCTGCAGAAAGCCTAAAAGCCAGAAAAGAGTCGGGGCCAATATTCAACATTCTTAAAGAATTTTCAGCCCAAAATTTCATATCCAGCCAAACTAAGCTTCATAAGCAAAGGAGAAATAAAATCCTTTACAGACAAGCAAATGCTGAGAGATTTTGTTACCACCAGGCCTCCCTTACAATAGCTCCTGAAGGAAACACTAAATATGGAAAGGAACAACCAGTACCAGCCACTGCAAAAACATATTAAATTGTAAAGACACTATGAAGAAACTGTATCAACTAACGGGCAAAACCACCACCTTGCATAATGACAGGATCAAATTCACAAGTAACAATATTTACCTTAAATGTAAAAGGGCTAAATGCCTCAATTAAAAAACACAGATAAGGCTGGGTGCAGTGGCTCACGCCTGTAATCCCAGCACTCTGGGAGGCTGAGGTGGGTGGATCACCTGAGGTCGGGAGTTTGACACCAGCCTGACCAACATGGAGAAACCCTGTCTCTACTGAAAATACAAAATTGGCTGGGCATGGTGTTACATGCCTGTAATCCAAGCTACTCCGGAGGCTGAGGCAGGATAATCGCTTAAACGCTGGAGGCAGAGGTTGCAGTGAGCCAAGGTCATAGCACTGCACTCCAGCCTGGGAAACAAGAGTGAAACTCCATCTCAAAAAAAAAAAAAAAAAAAAAAAGACACAGATCAGCAAATTGGATAGAGTCAAGACCTATTGTTGTGCTGTATTCAGGAAACCAATCTCACCTGCAAAGACACAAATAGGCTTAAAAGAAAGGGATGGAGGAATATTTACCAAGCAAATGGAATGCAAAAAAAAAATGAAAAAGCAGGGGTAGCAATCCTAGTCTCTGATAAAACAGACTTTAAAACAACAAAGATGAAAACAAAGAAAGAAAGGCATTACATAATGGTAAAGGGATCAATGCAACAATAAGAGCTAACTATCCTGAGTATATGTGCACCCAATACAGGAGCACCCAGATTCATAAAGCAAGTTCTTAGAGACCTACAAAGAGACTCAGACTCCCACACAATAATAGTGGGAGACTTTAGCACCCCACTGGTCAATATTAGATCAACAAGACAGAAAATTAACAAGTATATTCAGGACTTGAACTCAGCTCTGGACCAAATGAACCTAATAGACAGCTACAGAACTCTCCATTCCAACTCAACAGAATATACATTCTTCTCAGCAACACATCACACTTGTTCTAAAATTGACCACATAATTGGAAGTAAAACACTCCTCAGCAAATAAAAAGAACAGAAATCATAAAAACAGTCTCTCAGACGACAGTGCAATCAAATTAGAACTCAGGATTAAGAAACTCACTCAAAATAGCACAACTACATGGAAACTGAATAACCTGCTCCTAAATGACTACTGGGTATGTAACAAAATTAAGGCAGAAATGAATATGTTCTTTGAAACCAATGAGAACAAAGACACAATGTACCAGAATCTCTGGGACACAGCTAAAGCAGTGTTTAGAGGGAAATTTATAGCATTAAATGCCCACAGGAAAAAGCAGGAAAGATCTAAAGTCGACACCCAAACATCACAATTAAAAGAACTAGAGAAGCAAGAGCAAACAAATTCAAAAGCTGGCCAAAGTCAAGAAATAACTAAGATCAGAGCAGAACTGAAGGAGACAGTCATGAAAAACCCTTCCAAAAAAAAAAATCAGTGAATCCAGGAGCTGGTTTTTGGAAAAGATTAACAAAATAGATAGACCACTAGTCAGACTAATAAAAGAGAGAAGAATCAAATAGACACAATAGGAAATGATAAAGGGGACATCACCACTGATCCCACTGAAATACAAACTACCATCAGAGAATACTATAAACACCTCTATGCAAATAAACTAGAAAATCTAGAAGAATTGAATAAATTCCTAGACACATACACCCTCCCAAGACTAAACCAGGAAGAAGTCAAATCCCTGCACAGACCAACAACAAGTTCTGAAACTGAGGCAGTAATAGTCTACCAACCAGAAAAAGCCCAGGACCAGACAGATTCACACCTGAATTCTACCAGAGGTACAAAAAGGAGCTGGCACCATTCCTTCTGAAACTATTCCAAACAATAGAAAAAAAAGGGATTCCTCCCTAACCCATTTTATGAGGCCAGCATCATTCTGATACCAAAACCTGGCAGACACACACACAAAAAATAAATTTCACGCCAATATTCCTGATGAACACTGATGTAAAAATCCTCAATAAAACACTGGCAAACTGAATCCAGCAGCACATCAAAAAGCTCATCCGCCACAATCAAGTCGGCTTCATCCCTGAGATACAAGGCTGGTTTAATATATGTAAATCAACCAATATAATCCATCACATAAACAGTACCAATGACAAAAACCACGATTATCTCAATAGATGCAGAAAAGGACTTCAATAAAATTCAACACCACTTCATGCTAAAAACTCTCAATAAGCTAGGTACTGATGGAATGTATCTCAAAATAATATGAGCTGCCTATGACAAACCCACAGTCAATATAATACTGAATGGGCAAAAGCTGGAAGCATCCCCTTTGAAAACTGGCACAAGACAAGGACTGTCCTCTCTCACCACTCCTATCCAACATAGTATTGGAAGCTCTGGCCAGGACAATCAGGCAAGAGAAAGAAAGAAACGGTATTCAAATAGGAAAGGAGGAAGTCAAATTGTCTGTTTGCCGACGACATTATTGTATATTTAGAAAACCCCATTGTCTTAGCCCAAAATCACCTTAAGCTGATAAGCAACTTCAGCAAAGTCTCAGGATACAAAATCAGTATGCAAAAATCACAAGCATTCCTAAACGCCAATAACAGAGAGACTGTCAAATCATGAGTGAACTGCCATTCACAACTGCTACAAAGAATAAAATACCTAGGAATACAACTTACAAGAGATATGAAGGATGTCTTCAAGGAGAACTACAAACCACTGCTCAAGGAAATAAAAGAGGACACAAAAAGTGAAAAAACATTCCATGCTCATGGATAGGAGGAATCAATGTCGTGAAAATGGCCACACTGCCCAAAGTAATTTATAGATTCAATACTATCCCCATCAAGCTAACATTGACTTTCTTCAAGGAATTAGAAAAAAACTACTTTAAATTTCATATGGAACCAAAAGAGTCCATATAGCCAAGATAATCCTAAGCAAAAAGAACAAAGCTAGAGGTACCACACCACCTTACTTCACACTATACTACATGAGGCTACAGTAACCAAAATAGTATGGTATTGGTACCAAAACAGATATATAAATCAATGGAACAGGACAGAGGCCTCAGAAATAACGCCACAAATCTACAACCATCTGATCTTTGACAAACCTGACAAAAACAGCAATAGGGAAAGGATTCCCTATTTAATAAATGGTGTTGGGAAAACTGGCAATCCATATGCAGAAAATTAAAACTGGACCCCTTCCTTACACCTTATACAAAAATTAATTCAAGATGGATTAAAGACTTATAAACATAAGACCTAAAATGATAAAAACCCTAGGAAAAAACCTAGGCAATACCATTCAGGACATAGGCATGGGCAAAGACTTCATGACTAAAACACCAAAGGCAATGGCAACAAAAGCCAAAAATTGAAAAAATGGTATCTAATTAAAGAACTTCAGCACAGCAAAAGAAACTATCATCAGAGTGAACAGGCAACCTACAGAATGGGACAAAATTTTTGCAATCTATCCATCTGACAAAGGGCTAATATCCAGAATCTACAAGGAACTTAAACAAATTTACACACACACAAAAAAAACAAACAAACCCATCCAAAAGAGGGCAAAGGACATGAACAGACACTTCGTAAAGTAAGACATTTATGTAGCCAACAAACATATATAAAAAGCTCATCATCACTGGTCATTAGAAAAATGCAAATCAAAACAATGAGATACCATCTCACTCCAGTTAGAACGGAGACTATTAAAAAGTCAGGAAACAACAGATGCTGAAGAGGATGTAGAGAAATATAAACACTTTTACACCTTTGGTGAGAGTATAAATTAGTTCAACCACTGTGGAAGACAGTGTGGTGATTCCTCAAGGATCTAGAACCAGAAATACCATTTGACCCAGCAATCCCATTACTGGGTCACAAAGGATTGTAAATCATTCTACTATAAAGACACATGCACACGTATGTTTATTGTGGTATTGTTCACAATAGCAAAGACTTGGAACCAGCCCAAATGCCCATGAGTGATAGACTGGATAAAGAAAATGTGGCACATATACATCATGGGATGCTACACAGTCATAAAAAAGGATGAGTTCATGTCCTTTACAGGGACATGGATAAGCTGGAAACCATCATTCTCAGCAAACTAACACAGGAAGAGCAAACCAAACACCACATGTTCTCACCCATAAGTGGGAGTTGAACAATGAGAACACATGGATACAGGGAGGGAAACATGACACACTGGGGCCTGTCAGGGCATGGAGGGATAGGAAAGGGGCAGCATTAGGAAAAACACCTAATGTAGATGGCAGGCTGATGGGTGCAGCAAACCACCATGGCACATGTATACCTATGTAACAAGCCTGCACATTCTGCACATGTATCCCAGAACTTAAAGTATAATAAAAAATAAAAATAGCCAACTTCTCATACGCAGTCTCTCATCTCAACAGAGTTACTGTGCCATTGTTTAAAGGTTTGTGGGGTTTGTGTTTTTTGTTTTTGCCCGTTTGTAACATGTAAAGTAAAACCAAAAAGAAATAGAAACTTTTCAGAAAAAAAGTGAGAGCACTAATATTAATAACATTAAGATAACAAATGTTAATAAGGATGCAAAGCAACTGAACTCTCATATACTGTCAGTGGGCATATAAACAGCACAACTGTTTTGAGAAGATTTGGCAATTCAAGAACTAAATATATTCCTACCTTATAACCTGGCAATTCCACTCCAAAAAAAGTGAAAAGATATGTTCCATAAAAATACTGTTACCAGGATGTTCGTAGCAGCTACATTCATAAGTACCAAAAACTGGTAACAGTCCAGATGTTCATCAACAGGAAAAAGGATTAACAAACTTCAGTATATTCATCCAATGGATATACTTTCTTACTGTCTACAGTGGATACCTTTTTATACTTCTCAGGAATAAAAAGGAATAAACTACTGATCGTATGTCACAACAGGGATTACTTTCCGAAATCTGATGGGTAAAAATAAGTAAAAAGAGTACATACTGTATGCCTCTGTTTAGCATATCTGGAATAGGCGTAACTAAGTTTTGGTGGAAAACAATCAAAATAACGGGGATTTAGTAGGACAGGACAAAACCTTGTGATGATAACGATGTTCTGCATCTTGACTACGGATTGAAATCCATTTACTGGAACTTATGGAACACCTAGGATTTATGCCCTTTACTGTTTCCAAATTTTACAAAGAACTGAACTCTAGTTAAATGTATGCATGCTGGCCGGGCACGGTGGCTCAAGCAAGTAATCTCAGCACTTTGGGAGGCCGAGGCGGGTGGATCACGAGGTCAAGAGATCGAGACCATCCTGGTCAACATGGTGAAACCCTGTCTCTACTAAAAATACAAAACATTAGCTGGGCATGGTGGTGCGTGCATGTAATCCCAGCTACTGAGGAGGCTGAGGCAGGAGAATTGCCTGAACCCAGGAGGCGGAGGTTGCGGTGAGCCAAGATCGCGCCATTTTACTCCAGCCTGGGTAACAAGAGTGAAACTCCATCTCAAACAAAACAAAAAACAAAAAAATGTATGCATGCTGATGACATATTTTGAAGAAAGTATTCAGATACTTGCAAGTTACTTTGGATAGCACTAAAAATGGCTGGATTTATGGGTGGAAAAAAGGAACAATAAAGGGAAAAACATATGATAAAGCAAATACAGGAAAGATTAACTATCAAATCTAGATGGTGGATATGAGTATTTACCATAAACTTTTTCAATGTTTCTTGTATGTCAGAAAATTTGTAATAAAACATTGGAAGGGACATGAATCTCAAACATATTAAATAAATAAATGATAAAAATTATGTGTGAATTATTTATCATAACTGACAAAGTTAACCCGAATTACTTTTTCTGGATTAGGTTACAGACTAATTTGCTTCATTTAAAAAAATGTTTCATAACTGGCTTTTAAAATTAATCTTCAAATCTCTATATTTAAATATATTTAAAACCCTCTCTAAAACACAGAAATATGTCTTCTCAGAAAAAAATCTCACAATATGACAAATTATAACCTTTGAAATGTCTATAAGCATTCTGAACCAGAGAATCTTAAATAGGTTTAAATCAATATAAGTTCTAAGTAAAATTTAGCATTTCCTTCAACTATAGATACAGATAAGAAACCACAGAAATATTATCAGTACCTGTAACTTTCTCCACAATAAAAATAACACTGGTATCACCTAAGAAACTTAAACATTAATATACAGATTCTATTCCAGCCATTCCTTTTTAATTGATCTTAGTTCAATACAGCCTTCACACTGGGACTTTTAAAAGTTTTGCAAGTGACTCTGATGTGTAGATAAGGTTAAGAACCGCTAGTGGAAGAATAAAGAATAGCCATGCTTGTTTCAGTCCAAATGTTACCAGAGTCATACTTCCATACTTCCACTGGAAGTCATACTTCCAATTCACAAAAAGGCATCCTTAAGAACATTTTCATCATAACGTTGACTTTTGTTGTTAATGTTTAAAACAATATTTTATTCCTGTGACAAATTTTGGAATTTTTGAGGGGTACAGCACGAATTTATAAGAAATAAAACCCATTTTATACAATTAACCTATGGAAGAAATAGTTTTATCTTTACTTAAAATAGTCAATTTGTAACCATATTCAACAAACTATATAGAGTCAAGCATTGAAGAATGCAAGTCCTCACTTACATCACATCAAATTATACAAAATTAAGTAAACAAATATAAATGAATAATGTCCTAATACAATTCAGTCCAGCAAATGTGAATAATATGTCTACTGAGTGTTACATTCAATACTAGATACTGGTGATACTAAGAAAATATAAGACGCAACAGAGTATGTTGACTAAGATCACAAACTATAGTCAAGTAAGTCCCATTCCTAGCGCACCTCTTAAAGTTAGTTGTGATTTGGGAAGCGGGGGAAGATGACCAAAAAGAACCTTCTCCGAAGTGCAGCTACCACCGAGTGAGACAGAACCAGAGCGATATCCATGCCTCCAAGAAAGGTACTGGTTTTGTTTTAAAGGAACTGGTTGAACAGCGGATTAACCCTAAAAAAAAACGGCAGCGAAAGCAGCCCAAAGGTGTCCAGCCGAGGCAAGGCGGGGCACTGCCCCATGTGGAAAGTGTATCAGGCACAGAGGATCAGGGGCCGGGGAGGCAGGGCATCACATCCTCGGTTCTCTGAATCAGATACAGCCATTCACTCCAAGACTTCGGCAGCACACTGACCAGGAAAACGCCGCCTTGTTGAGAACCACCCAGGGTCGCAGATCTGGGCGGCAGCCCAGGCCGCAGCCCTGGCCAGACTGGTGCCTTGTTAGCACAGACCAGGGCAGATGACTAATACCGAGAAAGCTTGTGAAATGGAACTGCCCGTCCCACAGAAGTAAGAGTTGAAAGCAGGAAGAGGAATATGACCAGACAGCCCCTCCCCAACAAGATCCAGCAACCAGAGTCCCTCTCCTGGGAGAGTTTTGCAGTTAACACATCCTCCACCCAGGAACAGTGGGCTCAGCAGAGGGAAAGAGCCCAACACTGGGATGGCGAGGCTAACCCCACCAGTACGGAAACCAGGCAAAGAATAAACGGCAGCCTGGCTGAGACCCAGGCAGCCCAGCAGCATCTCCACAGGCAGACAATGGACAGACTGTCTCAAGTAGCACACCAACACCTGCGTTTAAAAAAAAAAAAAAAGCCTCACACAGGAGACATAACCCCAACTTTAACAAAAGGACGTCCCCTCAGAGAAGATGGGAAGAAACTGGTGCAAAAAGGAGAAAAAATGAAAGTCAAGAACGCCTCTCCTCCCCAGAGAGATCACAATGACTCACCAGCATGGCAACAAAACAAGTCAGAAAACCATTTTGACAAGGTCACAGAAGCAGGCTTCAGAAGATGTATAATAAGAAACTTCTCTGAGCTAAAAGAACATGTTTTAACCCAACGCAAAAAAACTAAGAACCTTGAAAAAAGATTAGATGAAATGCTATGTAGAATAACCAGCCTAGAGAAGAACATAAACAACTTGAGGAAGCTGAAAAACAGTGCACAAAACTTCATGAAGCATACACAAGTTTCAATAGCTGAACTGATCAAGCAGAAGAAAGGATATCGATTGAAGATCAACTCAACGAAATAAAAAGAGAAAGCGGGCTGAGCGCAGTGGCTCATGCCTATTATTCCAGCACTTTAGGAGGCTGAGGCAGGCGGATCATGAGGTCAAGAGATCGAGACCATCCTGGCCAACATGGTGAAACCCCATCTCTACTAAAAAAAAATACAAAAATTAGCTGGGCATGGTGGTGCACGTCTGTAGTCCCAGCTACTCGGGAGGCTGAGGCAGGAGAATTGCTTGAACCTGGGAGGCGGAGGTTACGGGGAGCTG